>NC_143489.1:82956893-83159893 GCF_027475165.1 Benincasa hispida | reverse complement strand
GTAAATTCCATTTCCATAAATAAGTTTGAGTACAAAATAACAATGGAAGATAAAGGTAGAGAGGTTGGTAGCAATCCCTTGCTGCCCAAGGCCTTTACAGTGGCAACTCTATTCGATTCAAAAGATATTCTTGCTTCCACAGGAGCTGGCCCTCTCTCTGATCTTGATGCTTCCGGTACTCTCCCGAGCTCACTGGAACAATCTATCAGCACAACCTCCTTCTCTCACTTCCGCCTTAAATAAAAGAGAAACTAAGAACAAGGCTAAGCTAAAGGAAAATTCTCTAAGTGTTCGAACTCGTTGAACTGGTGAACCCCTTTTCTGAAGGATGCCTTCGGTATTTATAGAGCTTTGGGGTTAAAGGCGACTTCTCTCTTATGACTACACAGATGGGATGGCTTTGATTCTCTGACTGATGCGCCGAATATTTGTCACCGAAAAGCGGAGTGTACTTGTTATCGTTAGCGACTTGTCAACTTAATTCGGATTCGACCGTCATCAGCTTTCTATCCCATCGTGATCAATTATGCCTTTCACCCAGATGCGCCCACCAAGTTGCATCGGCTCTATGCGGCAATCCTTCTTGAGCAGATGTATGCGAACACAAATCACTGCAAAGCCTTGCGGTGATGTTGCGCTCGATCGTTGATTTCTTGCGATCGCGCTTTTCACCTTGCATCAACACATATTCTGCATAAAAATACAAAAATTAACTATTTCCATGCGATGAACGCATGTGACCACAATGTTATGAACTTAATGCTTTTTGGACGCAATCTAACATATTTTATCAATGCAAACCTTCATTGTTTAATAACTTAGCACTGTAATAACGTGCATTTCTGCCCGTTATCACAACCCCAAATTTAAACAATGCTTGTCCTCAAGCATAAGTTAAAGATTTCCTTTAGCAATTCGACCGCAAATCTCTTTTCCTAGATTTCTCAAGGATACTTCATTCAAATCATATACACCAAAATTTTCTTAAGTGTTATTCAAGTCTCCTCTTAAAATATTTCTAAGACTTAGGGATCACAAGCTTACCTTCAAAAGGACTTTACTAAATTTCAGGACATCGCATGATTTATTTCAAAAAGAAAACTTTTCCACCGGGGTGTCAAATGATTTTTATCCTTGCATATTTCTTGACATTATTATTTTTTTCTGACCTTGCACTAATCCAAGTGCCTTGTCTTCGTTTTAACTTGCCCCCACGTGTGTCATGCGGACATCCAACTACGAACAATGGGCTCTTTCTCAGACTAAACTCATACCTACTTGGTAGCGAAGTTACGGTCATTTATTTATGCGTTGATCCTGGCGACTTACTTTTGTTTTGGCTTACCCCCACATGTGTCATGCGGACATCCAACTATGGGTAAGTGCCCTTCATAACTTAAATCTTATCAACATGGGTTTTCCATTGCGTTGATAGTAGAGTTGCTATTCTCAGATTTGTTTTTTCATAAAGCTAAAATAGCAAGGTCAAAAAATAAATACCTCACCCCCAAATTTAAAATGCGACAATGTCCCCATTGCCAAAAGATTGAAATACGTCATGTGATGTTCTTAGGAAGCTACATAAAGAGATTTTGAAAGAAAGCTAGCAGACCTCTAACTTCTAGAAATATTTCATGAGGTGATTTTTCTAAGATTAAGTTGATTCTAGTATACATGAAAAATAGAAGCATGTGTTTCGTCATTGAAATCATATTTGGCAAAGAGACATCATGTGGTGACTTACTAAATTTATCAATGTTAAATGATTGCAGTAATAAAAGAGGATGCGGTGATAAAACTTTCAAAATTAAAATGCAATGCGAGAGTGCAGATGGAATAAAGTTAAGGAAGAATACAACCCCCAAATTTGCACTGTCGCCCGCATTGTTTGTTGACGCATCCTTCTTTGCAACGATCTTCTTTTTTGGATTGCGGTGACGGAATAAGATAAGTTGCTTCTTTGTGCAGTGCCTCCGCAATCGTTCGCCTTGATCGTTTGCAAGAAAAACATCGAGAGGGTCAAATGCCTTTAAACAAAACAAAATTGTTTACCGCAATCGTTCAGAACGATCGCAATTTGTTTTTTTGAAAGAAGTAATAAGTAAAATGCAGATAGATAAATGATAATTGAAGTGTCGTAGAAATGAGAGTTCATGAACCAAAAAAAGGATATTCTAGAAGACTTGCGCCCCAGATGATGTTGCATGCCGGTGCAGGGGCCACTCCATTTTCCTCTATTCCGGGTTTCCCAGATCTACAGAGGTCTATTCTTGTTGAAAATCACCCCCGCAGTATGCGTTAACTCGCTGCCCATTAATCTTAAATGTATGGCTCTCGTCCTCAGTAATCAACTCCACCGCACCATGCTGGAATATTTCTTTAATGATGAAAGGTCCGGACCAACATGACTTTAACTTGCCAGGGAAGAGCCGTAGCCGTGAATTGAAGGGCAAGACCTTTTGTCCCACTTAGAGATTTTTACCGCATATGTGTTTGTCATGCCAGCGCTTTGCGCGCTCCTTGTAGATCTTTGTGTTCTCATATGCATCAGTCCTTCATTCCTCCAGCTGGACCAGTTGAAGTTTTCTCGCTTCTCTTTCTTTCTCCAAGTCAAAGTTTAGCTTCTTCACCGCCCACAGTGATTTGTATTCTAGCTCCAGAGGCAAATGACATGCCTTACCAAATACCAACGCATACGGGGACATACCTATGGGTGTCTTAAATGCAGTCTGATATGACCACAACGCATCGTCGAGCTTTGCTGTCCAATCCTTCTGCGATGGCCTTACCACCTTCTCAAGTATCAGTTTAATCTCCCGATTGGACACTTCGGCCTAACCATTCATCTGCGGATGGTATGCGGTGGCCACTTTGTGGAGAATGTTATATTTGCACAGAAATTCCTTGACAGTATGATTGACAAAGTGGGACCCTTCATCACTTATTATGGCACGTGGGGTGTTAAAACGAGTGAAAATGTTTTTCTTCAGGAATTTAAAGACTACTGCTGCATCGCTTGCGGCGCATGCCACTGCCTCTACCCACTTGGATACATAGTCGACAGCTAACAAAATATAATTTTTACCATTCAATGGAGGGAATGGTCCCATGAAATCGATACTCCATACGTCAAAGAACTCAAGATCTAAGATGATGTTCATCGGCATTGCATGTTTCCATGAAATGTTACCTATGCGTTGGCACCGATCACACTTCATCATGTAGTCAGCTGCATCCTTAAACAATGTTGGCCAAAAGAATCCACTTTGTAAAACCTTAGTTGTGGTGCACTGTCTTCCAAAGTGCCCACCATATGGTGAGTCATGACACTGCGATAATATGCATTGTTGAGCAATATTTGGTACGTTTAGTTGCAGGATCTGGTCTACCCCCTTTTTATACAGATTTGGCTCATCCCAAAAATATGATCTGCATTCGTGCTTGAGCCACCTCTTCTGGTCAGTATAATCCTCTGGAAATTGCTTGCAAACCAGATAATTGACTATGTCAGCGTACCATGGTAATTCTTCAATATGGAACATCTACTCATCTGGGAACACCGCACTCACCTCTGACTCATTGCGGTCAACTTCAGGGTTTTCCAATCTGGACAAGTGATCCGCAACTTGGTTCTCCATCCTCTTGCGATCAATTATTTCTATGTCAAATTCCTGGAGTAGAAGAACTCATCTAATCAACCTCAGCTTCGCGTATTTTTTTGTCATTAAATACTTTATCACCGAATGATCAGTGTGGATGAGCACTTTTGTTCCCAACAGATACACTCTAAATTTTTCCAATGCAAAAATTACCGCAAGTAGCTCATATTTTGTGGTGGTGTAATTAGTCTGAGCAGGATTTAGCGTCTTACTCGCATATGCAATGGGATGTAAGATTGTTTTTCTCTTCTGTGCCAGAGTTGCTCCCATTGCATACTCGCTTGCATCGCACATTAATTCAAAAGGCAGTGTCCAATCAAGTGCGATTAACACGGGCGCGGTTGTCAGCGCATTCTTCAAAATCCTGAATGCATTGAGGCAATTACTATCAACGCACTCAGGTCCCGAGAAACCTTGTTCCCCAACACGATGCCCTTCTTTACCATAAAATGACATTTTCCCAGTTAAGACCGTGATTCGTCTCCTTGCATCTTTTCAGTATCTTCTCTAGGTTGGCCAGACAGACTTCATAGGTGTGCCCATAGACAGAGAATTCGTCCATGAAGATTTCAACAGAGTCCTCAAGATAGTCTGAAAAGATGGCCATCATGCACCTTTGGAACCTGCTCGGCGCATTAGGCCGAACGACATGTGGCAAAAAGCAAAAGTCCCATATGGACAGGTGAATGTTGTCCTATCCTGATCTTCTAGAGTAATCATAATTTGGTTATACCCGGCATAGCCATCCAGAAAGCAGTAAAAGTCATTTTCGGCTAGATGATCTAGCATTTGGTCAATGAATGGTAGAGATAAATGATCTTTCTTCATTGCCGCATTCAGCTTGCGGTAGTCCATGTAAATATGCCACCTAGTGATGATTCTTTGCAGTATCAGCTCATTATTCTCGTTGAAGACTATCGTCATGCAGCCTTTTTTTGGCACACACTGCACGGGGCCAACCCACGTGCTGTCTGCTATCGGATAAATAATGCCTGCATCTAGCTACTTAATGATCTCATTTTTAACGACCTCTTTCATCGTAGGGTTGAGTCTGCACTGATGTTCGATCGTTGCCTTATGGTCTTCTTCGAGACAAATGCGGTGCATACAATATGCAGGGCTAATTCCTTGGATGTCTGCGAGCATCCAACCAATTGCTCGCACATGTTTTCTTAGAATGCTCATCAATGCATTCTCCTGGTCTTCATTAAGTTCCGAGGAAATAATTACTGGCAGCTTCTCATTCTACCCCAAAAATGGCTACTTTAAGTGGTTCGGCAGGGTTTTCAATTCCATTATTGGTGGTTCTACTAAGGACGGTTGCGTTGTTTTTATTTCTTATTTTTCTGTCGGCTCCTCTTCTTTGGTTGCAATCATCTCAACTTCCTTGTTTGTTTTTTTTATGATCACATTACATGTAGCAATGGATGCGCTTGCATCCTCTTCTTCATTCTCTTCGTCAAGCTTTTCTTCTTCAGTCAAATTCTGGTTGTCGTCAGAGTCATACAGGTCTTCTTCATCAAGGAACTTCATGGCACGGATTATGTTGAACTTGAGCTTCAGTCCATTTATGCTCAAAGTGATCTCTCCTTTGTGCACATCAATCTGAGCACGACCTGTTGATAAAAATGGTCGACTTAAGATGATAGGCACATCTTTGTCGGCTTCGTAATCTAAGATGATGAAGTCAGCAGGTAGGATAAATTTGTCGATGGTGACCAGCACGTCTTTCACCTTCCCATCTGGATGCACCAGAGATTTATCTGCAAGTTGAAGAGTCACGGTCATGGGCGCAAGTTGTCCCAAATTCAGCTGCTTAAAGATCGATAGAGGCATCAAGTTGATGCTGGCTCCAAGGTCACACAATGCTTGCCCAATATATAGTCCTCCAATGGAGCAATGTATAGTAAAGCTCCCAGGATCACTCATCTTCGGTGGAATTATTGATTTTGAGCTTTGTGTTAAAGCCACCGTGGCAAACTTACCAATGCCCCTTTTCTTAGTTACCATATCCTTCAGAAACTTTGCGTAGGCAGGCATCTCCTCAATCGCTTCACTGAATGGAATATTAATATGTAATTTTTTTAACATAGACAGGAAGCGTTGGTACTGTACCTCATCATTCTTTTTCTTTCTGAGTTTCTACGGGAAAGGTGGTAATTGCACTCTCACGGTCCCCTTTTCTGTTGGCTTAGAGGTGGATGCAACTTCTGGCTCTATCGCTTCTTTTTCCCTTTCTTCTTCTTGGATCACCGCAATTTTAGGTTCCAACACAATGGGAGCAGTCTGGCTAGGCTCATTTCTTTTTCCCTCCACAGTTTTTCCACTCCGCAATGTCACAACTTGACATTGCTTTTTACCTGATCCCCCCAGGTTGTGTGGGAGTTCTGTTGAACTCGGCAGAGCCTCTTATGGTCTGTTCTTTAGCTCGCTTGTAATCTGGCCCATCTGTAATTCGAGATTGTGGATGGATGTAGCTTGACTTTGAAGCACAGTTTTATTTTTCTCTATATACTGCTTCAACAAGCTTTCCAAGGAGAAAGATTGTGGCGGTTGCGAGCTACTGGCTTGATTGCTTGTCTGACCGTTATTCCACGGGAAGAACCCAGATGGCCCTTCTTTTTGTGCAACAGATTGGAAATTCTGCTGCTGATTCTTCCATGAAAAATTGGGGTGGTTTCTCCACCTGGGGTTGTAGGTATTAGAAAATGGATTATTTTTCACAAAGTAATAGACTGTGCATTCTGTGGGCATTCTTCCATTTCGTGTCCGTCACCACAAGTCGCACACCTTGCAGTGTTTTGATTAATTGCGTTTACTTGCCCAGTTTGTGGTGTTGGACTATTGATCACAATTCCTTGAATTAAGTTCATCATTGCGGTCATCTGATTCTGTAGTGAAGCAATAACACCATTATTTGCATTGTTATCCTTTATTCTCAGTCTCTAATCACTCTCTCTCCAATCCTCGTGGTTTTTATAGATGCGATCCAAGATGTTCTTAGCCTCGTCATACGTCTTGTCTAGTAGACCACCAGCGCCTGCTGCATTGGCAGCGGTCTGCTAAGCAGGATTTAAACTGTGATAAAAGATTTCCATCTGAAGGCAGTCTGGAAATCCATTGTGTGGACAGTCCCCTACCAACCTCTTAAACCTCGCTCAGACATCGCTGAGTGATTCGTCCATGTCTTGTTCAAAATTGGTGATTAGTTTCCTTCATCGAGCATTCTCAGTAGGTGGAAAGTATTTCTTTATAAATTTCTCTACGACCTATTCCCATGAAGTCATCTCTCCCGGCTCGAGGGAATACACCCATTTTCTTGCCTGATCACACAGAGAAAATGGAAATAGAGTTAGTCGAACTTCTTCGAAAGAGATGTTCGGGAACACAAAAGTATTGAAGATTTCTATGAAGCTACGGAGGTGGGCATGCGGGTCCTCGCCATGCTGTTCTCTGAATTGTCCTGCAGTCTGGATCATTTGCAGTGTCACGGGCTTCATTTTGAATCGGCTTCCATCAAGGGCAGGCCTCATGATTCCTAGAGAGAAATCGTAGAGGCTTGGCGATGCATAGTCCCTAATGGGCCTATTATGATCGTTTGCCAAGAGGATTGGATTCGCCATGACGTTGTTTTCGTTTGGTGCTCCGTTTCTAAGCTGCTCTGCCATATCTTCTTTATCTGGCTATTGTTGTTGGCAGTCTCTTAATCTCCTTCTGAACGTCCTTTCAATCTCCTAGTCGTAATTCGCCAGAGATTGAGAGTCTGCAAAGAAATAAGAAAAATTACCGTTAGCACACTGATTTGCCGAAGTCCCCGGCAACGGCGCCAAAAACTTGATGCGTTATTTTATGAGGTGGAAAAATGGAATGAAATGCGGTGATGGAGTTGCGTTGAGCAATCAAGTTTTCTCAGTGGAATCCAAGTGTAAACCCCACTGAGTTTCCTGGTAAGTCCAGGGTCGAACTCAGGGACTTGGGAAAACGGTATGCGGAGATAATTTTTCACAAAAACATTGTGGTAACCAAATAAATCAACAGTTATTGTGATTGTTGTTTGCGGTAATGAAATAAATAAATGTGGCAAATTTGAGAAAAGTTTAATTATGCGATAGATGCACTGAGTATGCAGATGAATGGGTTGAGAAGGTCTTTAACTAGCGTTACCTGGGATTATGTCAGACTATGCGATCATGCTACACCCTTACATAGCATGTCATTTTCCAATGCATATGCAGTGCTCCTAAGTATAGGACGCATGTGTTGAATGTAAAAGTGTCCATAGAGCTTATTCCTAAGTGTTTACTATTTTCATATGCGATGATACAAAACGCACACAAAGACAAAGTGACCCCACACAATCATATCCTATCTCTAGGATGCATGCGATGCGGTAATAACAAACAATGCTAATTCCTAAGCTTCTATCTCTTGATTATGCATTCTAATTTGACTCTCCCGAGCCTAGATTCTAACCTGACTTTTCCAAGCCTAGATCCTGTCCTTAGACTACCCTCCCGAGTATCTCCAATGGACGAATGAAGCATACATAATACAAGATAATCGCGAAGAATGAAGATCCCCAGTTATGCTAGCTAAGTGCCTCTCAACCCATTCAACAGATTTAGTTACTCATGCATAATAAACAGAGAGTGAACAGATATAGAGAAGTAAATTCCATTTCTATAAATGAGTTTGAGTAAAAAATAACAATGGAAGATAAAGGTAGAGAGCCTGGTAGCAATCCCTTGCTGCCCAAGGCCTTTACACTGGCAACTTTATTCGATTCAAAAGATATTCCTGGTTCTAAAGGAGCTGGCCCTCTCTCCGATCTTGATGCTTCCGGCATTCTTTAGACCTCACCGGAACGATCTATCGGCACAACCTCCTTCTCTCACTTCCGCCTTAAAATAAAAGAGAAACTAAGAACAAGGCTAAGCTAAAGGAAAATTAAGTGTTCGAACTCGCTGAACTGGTGAACCCCTTTTCTAAAGAATGCCTTCGGTATTTATAGAGCTTTGGGGTTAAAGGCGGCTTCTCTCTTATGACTACACAGATGGGATGGCTTTAATTCTCTGATTGATGCACCGAATATTTGTCACCAAAAAGCTGAGTGTACTTGTTATCGTTAGCGGCTTGTCAACTTAATTCAGATTTGACCGTCATTAGCTTTCTGTCCCATCGTGATCAATTATGTCTTTCACCTAGATGCACCCACCAAGTTGCGCCGGCTCTATGCGGCAATCCTTCTTGAGCAGATGTATGCGAACACAAATCACCGCAAAGCCTTGCGGTGATGTTGCGCTCAACCGTTGATTTCTTGCGATCGCGCTTTTCGCCTTACATCAACGCATATTCTGCATAAAAATACAAAAATTATCTATTTCCATGCGATGGATTCAAAAGATATTCCTGGTTCTAAAGGAGCTGGCCCTCTCTCCGATCTTGATGCTTCCGGCATTCTTTAGACCTCACCGGAACGATCTATCGGCACAACCTCCTTCTCTCACTTCCGCCTTAAAATAAAAGAGAAACTAAGAACAAGGCTAAGCTAAAGGAAAATTAAGTGTTCGAACTCGCTGAACTGGTGAACCCCTTTTCTAAAGAATGCCTTCGGTATTTATAGAGCTTTGGGGTTAAAGGCGGCTTCTCTCTTATGACTACACAGATGGGATGGCTTTAATTCTCTGATTGATGCACCGAATATTTGTCACCAAAAAGCTGAGTGTACTTGTTATCGTTAGCGGCTTGTCAACTTAATTCAGATTTGACCGTCATTAGCTTTCTGTCCCATCGTGATCAATTATGTCTTTCACCTAG
The DNA here is from genome assembly GCF_027475165.1 of Benincasa hispida. Taxonomy (NCBI): domain Eukaryota; kingdom Viridiplantae; phylum Streptophyta; class Magnoliopsida; order Cucurbitales; family Cucurbitaceae; genus Benincasa; species Benincasa hispida. The sequence continues at coordinate 83,150,417 of NC_143489.1, read as the reverse complement.
ATGCACCCACCAAGTTGCGCCGGCTCTATGCGGCAATCCTTCTTGAGCAGATGTATGCGAACACAAATCACCGCAAAGCCTTGCGGTGATGTTGCGCTCAACCGTTGATTTCTTGCGATCGCGCTTTTCGCCTTACATCAACGCATATTCTGCATAAAAATACAAAAATTATCTATTTCCATGCGATGAACGCATGCGACCACAATGTTATGAACTTAATGCTTTTTGGACGCAATCTAACATATTTTATCAACGCAAACCTTCATTGTTTAATAACTTAGCACTGTAATAACGTGCATTTCTGCCCGTTATCACTATGCTCCACATTTAATTTGTCAGATCGTACAACAGAAAAGTTGTACAATGTCAGAAATCCCCACGAATGCGTCGTTCTTTTTATCCATGATCGATCGTCGCATGCGGTGCGAATGCGTTGCTCTTTTTGGTCCACGATCGATCGTCACATGCAGTGCGAATGTGTTGCTCCTTTTGTCCACAATCGATCGTTGCATGCGGTGTGAATGCGTTGCTCTTTTTTTCCTCGAGAGATCGTCGCATGCGGTGATACCTGTTTCCTGCAAAACAAAGACTTGGACATCCCTTTTTTCCATCGCAATGGGGTCAGCGAGTGTGCTTCCTACATTTTACAACTTTTGCGTTTCTAAATCAATTTCTATATGTTCGACGCAAATTTTTCCTTCTTTTTACCGCATATTCTAAATAAGATGGTATAAATAACTTGTATTTCTACAAGTTATCACACCCCCAAATTTAGAATATGCTTGTCCTCAAGCATATCCTCTACTAAGGCAATTCAGCTCAAGTCCTATCCTTACTTTGCATCGATCGGCTACTCCGAATGCTCTACCTCTACATAATTTCCCAAAATTACTAATTCCTTCTATCCTTTGAACATTTCTTCAGCATGCTCTACTTTATTCTTACCTTAGACAAACCTCTGCTCAAAGTTCTCTTATTGTTTTGAAAAGAATGTTTTTCCTGTTCTTGTAAAAACAACGTAGCGTGCCTTTTATGCGGTAGCCTGGTTTGCGTCTTACTATAGAGAGAAAAAAATTTCGACAATGTGAAGGAGAATACAAAGGTATAGAAGAAGGTGGTACACTCCCAAATTTAAATTTGTGGTGGGGGTTCATTGTGAGAAGGGCGTTGTGGAGGAGCTTCTGGTGGCACTTCTTGAAACCACGGTACCATGCAAATATGCGGTCAAGAAATTAAAGTACTCGTGGTTGCGTTCTACCATTTTCCACTGATTCAGGCAAAGAGTAAAGATGTTGCGTTGAATGTTTATCATCGCCTGGCACAGCTCTACATTACTCTCTCGCAACTCCATCAATGTGTGGCGGAAAGAAGATAACTCTTGTGTCAAGAAGCCTCGCATGTCCTGAAGGGCAGCAATTATGGATGCGGTGGGGGGTGGTGCCGTCGATGTCTCACCTGCATAGGTTTGGGGCCGAGCGGAAGGGCTTGCTCCCAAACCGTGTGGGTCATTAACATACGGCGATGTTTGAGGGGAAAGGTAGGGTGGAGATGGATGGCTGATGGATGCTACTGAGGATGAGGGGTTAGAGTCGGGAGTAAGAAGGAGGTTTGTAAAATGATCGGGAAGAGGGGAAAAGGGCTCAATTGTTGGACTTGGTGGTCGAATGACTAAGGGTAAGAGATCCTCCAAGGGTAAATTGGTTGGCTGATGCGATGTACTGCCTTGGATTATTTCCTTTCCTTTGTCATTGGGTCGTTGTTTATTGGGTCTAAGTGGTTGCGGCGCATTTAGGTCGATGAGGGGCTGCTTCGGTGGAAGCTCTGGGCAATGCAGCGAATTCTTGAGAAAAACTGTCAGGATTTTCGTGCTAATGAGGCCATGGACTTCTGGCATTGGTTCTTCTTCAATGCCCATGCCCACAGATAGGCATAGGCTAAATATTATCCCTGGAAAGAAGTATTGGCCTTTGATGTGGCCTATATAACCTCTGATTTGCCTCACAAGAAGTTGGCCCACATTAATTGGAATACCGTGCAACGCAGTATGCGGCCATGACTCTATCCCTTGAAATAGTCTTATCATGAGAAGTTGGGATGAGCCATCTCTTCACCAAATAGACCCAAAGGCGTGCTTCTGGCAGCAGACAGTTGGAGGCGAGGGTTTTAATTCCAGTCAAAGACACCGTCCACTTGGTGCCTGGTTGCGCCAGCATTCTCAGCGCATCCTCCATGTGCTATTCGGTAGGATCATCAATCAATTTGTTACCTGGTGCTTCCGGGAAATTCTTCAACTGATAGAGTTCATTGATGTCCTCGGTACTGAATGGCACTACCCTCCCGTCAACGACCACCGCATCTTCGGTGTTGTGGAGCTAGCCATGGTAAAAGGCCCTCACTACCACTGGGATGACTATGGATGGGCATTGGCAGAAAGTTTCCCACCCATGCTTCACCACAATACTAATGACAAGATTTAGTAGTGGGGTCGGCGCAGGGAAGAAGCCCATTTCCATCAATAAATCATCGTTTTCCTTCAGGGTTTTTGGGTGCCTTCTGGCCGGCGAAAGCTCGCTGCCTTCCACCTTCGCTTTTCCTTTTTCTTGAGCGGACACAAGGCAGGATTTTTGTCATTGTAGCATTCCCGTTCCTTACTCCGCTCTTGCTTTTCCTTTTCCCACTATTCTCTTTCTTTTCTTTTTAGCTCCTTGTTGCGCTGAATGTTGGCTTTGCGGCGCAACTCCTTTTCCCCTTTCTTCTTCTTCTCTGCTTCCTCTTCTTCTTGCATCTCTTTTTCAAACTGCTCAGAGGCGAGCGCAATGTGCTTCTCATCCTTGAACCTTCTCTTATCTTCTTCTTTTGTCCTTGCTTTGGCAAGGCAAACCTTCTCATCATGAAGTCGTCTGGCCAAATCGGACGAGGCGATGATTTGGTGTGCCTTTGTCCATGCATTCGTTGATTGTTGGGTCTTCTGTGGACCCTTACGGTGCATTCTCCTTGTGACGCCGCATTAGTAGGAAGATGTCAGGGTCTTCTTTGTCATCTGAACCGCGGAGTTGAGCCTTCGATGCAACTAATCTTGAATGCAGCCATGAGGTTTGTTGCTGCGTTGATGGTTTAAATTGCGTTGACACCCACCTCTCCACCCTTGCGGTGGTTGATTCTCCGTCAAAATACGAGCTTTCTCCCCTTTTCCTCCGCTCTTCCTCTTTTCTCAAGCACTTCTCTTCTCGCCTGTGTTGTCTTCTTTCACTTCTTCTCCTTTTCTTCTTTTCCTTTTCCAGCCGGGCAACTTCATCTTTCTTTGCACATTGCTCGTCGACTCCTCTCTCCTTCTTTTCTGCTTCTTCAGACTACTCCTGTAACGATCCAACCCCCTAGGACTTAAGTTAGGTCGTTACTAAATACATACATGCATGAAACTCAAAACGACATTCAGTTATGGTGAAATAAATGCTAATTAAATAAGGTAAGTTCAAAAGACTTTCATTAATTTCAAATATTAAAACAATAGTAGGGTACCCATAAATCATAAAGGATAATAAATAAGTCTGAAAAACGATTCTTAAAAATAATTTTTAAACATCAAAACTAAAAGTTAAGAAAAACATGAAAAGAACTCTAAATTTCATAATGCGTAAGCGTAAAAACTAGTCCCAGTTTCTCGATCACGAATTTCGCTTGTCCATTGCTAGTGCATCTCTACCCTTACCTGAAACAACAACATGAGAAAGAATGAGTATAAAATATTCAATTAGTAACCCCACTACTGGGGTCAGGTTGGGCATCTATATCCTCTAGAGTTATGGTGAAATAAATGCTAATTAAATAAGGTAAGTTCAAAAGACTTTCATTAATTTCAAATATTAAAACAATAGTAGGGTACCCATAAATCATAAAGGATAATAAATAAGTCTGAAAAACGATTCTTAAAAATAATTTTTAAACATCAAAACTAAAAGTTAAGAAAAACATGAAAAGAACTCTAAATTTCATAATGCGTAAGCGTAAAAACTAGTCCCAGTTTCTCGATCACGAATTTCGCTTGTCCATTGCTAGTGCATCTCTACCCTTACCTGAAACAACAACATGAGAAAGAATGAGTATAAAATATTCAATTAGTAACCCCACTACTGGGGTCAGGTTGGGCATCTATATCCTCTAGATACCCACCTCTGGTGAAACATATAATTGCTCTAGTCCTTATAGGACACATATGCACATGAAATAAGAAGGAGACTGAGTCCTATCCTAATATAGTTAAGTATGCCCACTACCTCTGGTGAATCCCGAAGGAGACACAAACTGGTGAATCCCGAAGGAAGCACAAACTGGTGAATCCCGAAGGAAGCACAAACTGGTGAATCCCGAAGGAAGCACAAACTGGTGAATCCCGAAGGAAGCACAAACTGGTGAATCCCGAAGGAAAGACAAACTGGTGAATCCTGAAGGAAACACAAACTAGTGAATCCCGAAGGAAACACAAACTGGTGAATCCCGAAGGAAACACAAACTGGTGAATCCCGAAGGAAACACAAAATCTAATCGGCATCTAACTAATCAGTAAGGACATTTGCACAGTCTCAACATCATATAAACCTCAACATCATGGCTCTACAACATACACATATACCTCAACATCATGGTTCTACAACATACATGTATAACTCAACATCATTAGATCAAATACAACCATGGAAGCACATACCATCTCATACTAGCATTCAAGTGTCTATATACATAAATAAATAATTCGTATCTCGTAACAGAACATACTTTAATCATATTATACTATCAATCTTTCATGCTGTTATTCTGCCATAACCTTCACTTAACATGCTAGCACACATCTAATGCCTGGCCCGTGGGCAGTTCCAGTAGTAAAATTACTTACCTTGATATTAGGTTGAACCAAAAAGCAATTGAATCTTTGTGAAATTCTTGAATCCTTATTCAAGCCTAAACATAAACCAAGCTTTAAGATTAATAGTTAAGGCCAAATTTCAAACACCTAAATATTACAAAATATTTCCAGATAACCTTACCTAAGGTGTGGTCTAATTCGAATTCACCTTCCAAACCTCCAATTTTAAGCCCAAATAATTAGCAAACCAAACTCTTCTTCATCTTGAATGAAATTCTTGAATCAACCCCCTAATCATAATTTCAAATTAGGCTTACATGATTAAAGCTTGAATCAAATACATACTTCACTATCAATGTCTCAAATAAATTATCCATATTTAGCTTCGTCAAAAATCACTTCCAAATGACTTTACCAAAATTTCTCAACAACCAAAATTAATCCACAAGAGGATAATCAAAGCATAAAACATACCAAAACTCGCTAAAACAAACTCCAACTTCACTAAACAACACCTCAATACCTTCACAAACTTGAGTCCAAAGTTGAAACACAATGGGTATCAACCAATTGATGCCAAAAGTAAATGATATTCAAGAATCAACCGAAAACAAACCAAACGATAGAAATCTTACCCAAATCGATAGATCCAGTGATGGAAAAAGCGAACGACGCTTGAGCAGTGGTGGACGGAGGTCATGAAGAAGAAATTGATGCGGTAGCTTTGGGTGGCGTCGGACGGGCTCACGAACGTGAGGAAGAAAAGGGGGGTGGGGTTTGACTTTTTATAAAAAACACAACAACAATAATAATAATAATAATAAAGGAAATAAATATAATTACATTTAATTCCTTTCCATTTTATACTATTAAATTCCTTTCCGTTTCAAAAGAAAATTAATTCCTGCCATTAGTTTCCAATTTGAATTTCAAATTGAATAATTTCACGCCAAAAATTAAATTCTCGCACTTACACTTGAATTCCAAAAATTCCCTCCAACTAATAACAATTACTGAAATTCTAAATAATAAAGTTAATAAAATTACATTATTACTAAAAACATGTGTGGGGTGTTACATTCTTCTCTCCTCAAAGAACTTTCGTCCTTGAAAGTTCATTCTTGCAAAAAAAAAAACTCCGAGGGTGTTACAACTCCGTCCGCCTTCTTATCTCCACGACGTCCAGGACAGCCTTAATGGGTCCCTTATTGGAGTCTGCTGGGGCAGTCTCCTTAGGATCTGAGATGGTGAGGGCCATCCTCCACGAAGCCGAAAATAACTCCTCCGACGGCAGGGGTTGGTTTACTACTTCTACTTTTAGTAACCCCCCGTCCTTCTCCAAGTGACTCAAGATGCTCCCAAAGACCTCCTTATCGTTTTTTCTCTTCTGTTCACTCTCGGTTGGAGGTAATGGGAGCACCACCTCAAGATTTGTGGTAGGGGCACTCTCCATGCTCGGCCCCTCTCGGCGGGTAGACGGTGTTGTAGACGCTGAGGGTTTTTGCCTGGGATTTCCGGCAATCCTGGGAATTGGTTTGGGCTGGCGGCGAGGAAAGCTGCGCGATAGAGGCTTAGGAAGGGGATGATGGTTGGGAAGAAGAGTGTGACGGCTGTCCGACCATAAGGGAAAGAAGATGGTGGTGATTTTTTTTCGTGGAAGAAAGAGCGAATGGCGCGGTCGAGGTATGTAGAGGGTTTCTAGGAAGGTTTTTGTGAAGAAGAATGCAAATGAACTCCAGACGAGGCTGGGGGGGGGGGGGGGGGGGGGGGGATTTTAGGTTGGGCCTTGATGGGCTCAACACAATCGGTAGTGCGCTTGGCAGGCTTTGGTAATCCAAAAAGCCTGTCATGCCCCTCCCCATTATGACATAGCAGGCAAGGAGGTCTTTTCATCTGCTATGTAATAATTCACCTCGGGAGCTGAAACGCTCGTATGATTACTTCTCCATGAATATAAATATATTATATATATTTTTTAATTTTTACTATTTTTATTTATTTATTATTTTTTGAGGACGGGCACAATGTATATCCATTAACACAAGACACACCCGTCAACGCAATGCATACCTAAGATTGCATTGTATCACCAACATCGCAATGCTTATCCCAAAACCATAATGATAAGACATTGCGGTGTTCACCCAAATCATTCATTCAACAGTCCATTAAAATCAACGCAATTAGAGACTGAAATGGAAATAAATTCAATAAAGCAGGGAAACTAATTCAATAAATCAGTAATAAAGCAGTAGTAAAGCAGTAAAGAGAGTTTATATGGATGCTGCTTAAAAAGGATTTTCAATGTTATTGCAAGCACATCCCCGCAGGCGATCAGCCTTGCCTGCTTAAGTCGATGGTCTTTTTGCGTCATTCCACATTACCCTCATAGTAGGGTTTAATTCTTTGACCATTTACTTTTAATGCTTTGTTTCCATCCTCGTTTGTTAACTCCATTGCGCCATGGGGAAAGATAGTCTTGATTCAAAATGGCCCAGACCAACGGGACTTCAACTTTCCTGGAAACAATCGCAAACGTGCATTAAATAAGAGTACCTATTGTCCCACGAAGAATATCCTCTTGCTTATGCGGTCTTCATGCCATTTCTTAGTTCGTTCTTTATAGAGTTTGGCATTTTCATAGGCATTCATGCGCCATTTAACCAGCTCGTTCAACTGTAGCTTCTGGACTTCTCCTGCATTCATCAGATCAAAATTCAGCTTTATGATTGCCCACATTGCCTTGTGTTCTAGCTCGAGAGGCAGATGGCAAGCTTTTCCGAAGACCAGGGCATATGGGGACATACCGATTGGAGTCTTAAAGGCAGTCTTATAGGCCCATAGCACTTCATCAAGCTTGGGTGACCAATCTTTCCTGGAGGTACTGACTACCTTTTCCAAGATGGTCTTGATTTCTCGATTGGAGATTTCTGCCTGCTCATTGGTTTGTGGTTGATAAGTAGTTGTGACTCTATGGCTGACATTAAATTTGATCAATAGATTGGTGATCATGCGGTTGATGGAATGCGTGCCTTCATCGCTAATTAATGCACGAGCATTCCATATCGTGTGAAGATGTTTTTCTTGAGAAATTTTGCCACCGTTGCACATCGTTTCTAGCACATGCGATGACCTTAACCCACTTTGAAACATAATCAACCGCAACCAGAATATAGTGATGACCCTCTGAAGGCAGAAATGAGCCCATGAAGTCGATTCCCCATACGTCAAAGAGCTCAATCTCTAAGATGGAGGTTAGAGGCTGATAACTGGCAGAAATGCCAGTTATTATAAGCCTTTTATTTAGAATTATGAGGGTTAACAAGTAAAAAACACGGTGATAATACTTAGAATTTGTGAAAATTTGAGTTTTGCGTCGATTAGCACCTAAATCCTCACCGACTCCAATATTATGCGTTACTCCATGCCAAAGTATCTATTTTTGTAGCTATCGTAGGAATCAAACGCATGCGTTTGAAGTAAGCAATCACAGACAAATGCATGTGCTGAAGCCAGGCGATTGCAAAGACAAACACATGTGCTGAAAATTGGATCGCATACATCCATCGCATGGAAGTTGCGGTGATCGAATGCGCCCATTGCACTAAAGTTACGGTGATCAAGTGGATGCAGTGTTCAATTGGAAATTGTGGTGACCGAATACATCCATCGCACTAAAGTTGCGGTGATCAAGCGGATGTGGTGATCATTTGGGAATTTCGGCCACGGAGTGACAACCATAATAGAAGAACGATCACAAGATGGGAAGGACGTGTTGATGCTTCAGCTGAATCAAGCTCGGACACATACCTTGGGAGTATCAACAAGATAAGACGATGTGACATTGCTCATACTGCGAAAAATGTAGCAGTGAGCCATAATGCAATCACAATAGCTGTCGGGATTTAAACTCTATAAATAGCCTTTGGACCTTCATTTCAAGACATCCAAACTTCTTCCTTAAGGCAGAGGTTTGCGATCATAGATGAGAGCTTGAGTAAGATTTTTAGTGAGAATTCTTCACCTCCACAAACCAGACCGAGTGACAACCGGAGCTTGCGCTGAAGATAGAGCTCGAGAGAGATCTCTATCATTCATCCATGGAACCACCGACAGCCTTGATGCAGAGTCCTTCATTTCTCTTTTAATCTCTGTATTGTATTACATTTTAGCTTAAGTTATTAAGACATTTTGTGATCAATGCATATCTTGATTCCTTCATTGTCGTCATCTTCATCACATTTATCTTTATCATTATTTATCTTCATCGTTTATTTATCAAAGGCGATCGCATGTTTAATCGTGTAGCCTAGAGCTAAGACGCATGTAGCAACCCACCGAGAGGTGTGCGTTGTGCGAGTATAGTGAGTTAATCCTCTTTGCTTAGTGAAAGGTTGTAACAATGCTTGTCTATGGGATGTTGCAACGCTTGTCTATAAGTTAAATAGCCATGTCTAACTGCCTAAGAAGGTAAGAGATGGAACGCACTAAAGCAAAGTATGCATTGTTCCTAGAGATAGGCACAATCTTATGCTCAATGCAACCATGCACTATAGAGATATAGTCATGCGGTTGACCACCGAGAGGTGTGCGATGCGTTAGCGCAATGAGCTGGGATTACTCAAGCGATTTAAGATAATAAACATTACTATGCGTTAATGGTTGTTGTGTATCTATCTATTCTCATCACAAGTCTTCCATTGCTCAATTTGTTTAGATAGAAGTAGGAGTAGTGTGTAAATCCATTAAACTTCTTTTTTTTTTTTTTCTTTTCATTGCCTCAAATGCATTGCTTTACAAGCATTATTGAGTGACAAGTCCCTATGTTCAACCTCAGATTACCCAAGAAAATTGCGTTCGTGTTATACTTGGTGCGAGCGTAAGAAAACTTGTGGTAGGAACGCATGGTCATTGCATACTAGATTAACGCATTTTCATTCTGATGCATGACCTCAGACGCATGGGCGTAAATGAATAAGCCATGTCTAATGCATGATTGCATGCACAACCCCATCCGTCCCTAATAAATTTTCCCTTTCCTTAATAATAAATTTTTTCCGACCTAACATTTGGCACCATTGCAGGGGACTTGCCAGCTAATGTTTTGTGAAGATTTATTAGGAAATATTTTATTATTAAGGAAAGGGAATTTTTAAATAAAATCACAAAACATTAGCTGTCAAGTCCTCGGCAACAGCGCCAAAAACTTATTGATTTTATTTAGGAACGAATTGCTTTACTTATTTATATTAAGGACGGATAGAGTTGTACATTAATTCATGAATTTGACATGGCTTATGCGTTTGCACCCATGCGTCTGAGGTCATACATTGGAATGAAGATGCGTTAAACTAATATGCAATGACCACACGTTCCTATCACAAGTTTTCTTGCGCTAGCGCCAAGTATAACGCAAACGCAAGTTTCTCGGGTAATCCGAGGTCGAACACAAGGACTTGTCACTCAATAATTCTTGTGAAGTAATACGTTTGAGGCGATGAAAATAAAAGTAAAAAGAAGTTTAATGGATGTACACACTATTCCTACTCCTAACTAAATAGATTGAGTAATAGAAGACTTGCAATGAGAATAAGTAGAGACACAACAACCATTAACGCATAGTAATATTTATCATCTTAAATCGCCCGAGTAATCCCAGCTCATTGCACTAACGCGTCGCACACCTCTCAATGGTTAGCCGCATGACTATATCTCTATAGTTCATAGTTGCGTCGAGCATAAAATTGTGCCTATCTCTAGGAACAATGCAAACTTTGCTTTAATGCATTCCATCTCTTACATTCTCAGGCAATTAGACGCGGCTATTTAACTTATAGACAAGCAATGCAACATCCCATAGATAGGCATTGCTACAGCCTTTCACCAAGCAAAGAGGATTAACTCACAATACTCGCACAACGTACACCTCTCGGTGGGTTGCTTCATGCGTCCTATCTCTAGGCTACACGATTAAGCATGCGATTGTCTTTGATAAATAAACTCTGAAGATAAACTATGATAGAGATGAAGATGATGAAGAAGACGGCAATGAAGGAGTTGAGATTTTCATTGATCACAAATTATCTTAATAACTTAAGCTAAAATGTAATACAACACAGAGATTAGAAGAGAAAGGACGGACTCTACATCAAGGCTGCCGGTGGTGCCATGGTTGAATGGTGGAGATGTCTCTCTCGAGCTCTATCTCTGGCAAATGCTCCGATCGTCACTCGGTCTTAGTTATGGAGATGAAGAATTCTCACTGAAAATCTCTTTCAAGCTCTCATCTGTGATCACAAACCTCTGCCTTGAGGCAAAAATTCGGATGTTTTAAAATAAAGGTCCCAAGGGCTATTTATAGAGTTTGGATGCCAACAGCTATAATAATAACGGTATGGCTCATTGCTACTTTTGTCGCAGTATGGGCATTGTCACATTGCCTTATCTTGTTGATACTCCCAAGGTATGCGTCCGAGCTTAATTTAGCTGAAGTTATCAACGCGTTCTACCCAATCTTCTATTATGGCTATCACTCCGTGGTCGCAATCTCCATTTGGTCACTGCAATTCCCATGCGTTAGACGCATGTGATTACCGCAATTTCCATGCGTTGGACGCATGTGATTACCGTCTATGATTGCTTAGCTCATGCATTTGTCTTTACGATCACCTGGCTTCAGCGCATGCGTTTGTATGCAATAGCTACAAAAATAGACACTTTGGCATGGAGTAATGCATAATATTAGGGTCAATGAGGATTTAGGTGCTAATTGACGCAAAACTCAAATTTTCCCAAATTCTAATTATTATCACCGCATTTTCTACTTATTAGCCCTCATGATTCTAAATAAAAGACTTATAATAACTGGCATTTCTGCCAGTTATTACCCCCCCCCCCCCAAACTTAGAATCATGCTTGTTCTCAAGCATGCATTATACTTAAGAAATTCTTAACTCACCTTCCGGCATTCCTTTGTGATGACCAGCTTCTTCATAATATAATTAACTCGTACTTCTAACCATGGCTGCGATGCTCTCCTCTACTTTGGCTGCTTCTTCAAAGAGATCTTTTCTAAGTTAAAATTTTAGCAAGCCTTTGCTCAAATACTTTTTATTCATTCTCCGCAACTTTGTGTTCAGCTCATGAGAATGCGTTCGTTCAAACAATTCAAGCTTATGCGTTTATCTATTCTAACGCGGCATTAAACCTGGTTACACTCTTCATTTTGGCTTACCCCACGTGTGTCATGCGGGCATCCAACTTCGGTTGCATTCCATATTCAACTCAACTCCTGTCTTGCTTAATTTGGCTTGCGCTAGACAGAGGAGTTGCGTTGATACGTTGATTCTGGCGACTTACCTTCGTTTTGGCTTGCCCCCACGGGTGCCATGCGGACATCCAACTACGGGTAAATGCCTTTCACAACTCAACTCTTGTCAACATGGGTTTCCTCATTGCGTTGGCAGTGGAGTTGTTGTTTTCAAAAGTTTTTTTTAAGGAAATGACCGCAATGTTATGAATGCAATTCTCTGAGACCACTGCCACCCCCAAACTTAGAGGGTGGCAGCATTCTCACTGCAAGCTAAAAACAAACTCAACAGGAATGTGATAACAAATGTTTGAGCAAGGGTTTACACACAATAAAACTATAGACTTTCACACTTTGAAGAGGCTATTAAAAGTAAGGGGTGCCTTGCGATACTAGTTAGAGGACGCGGTGAATTATTTGTACCATTATAGACGCATCGCAAAGAACCGTAGTCAGACAGAGAATTTCAAAAGGATAAGGCATAAAAGATAACAAAAAAAGAACCTTAAGTAGAAGAACGTATGTGACAATGCGTTGGAGTTCACGCGATTGAAACCATGCGTTGAAGGATGTGGAGGATTCTTCCATTGTAACTGTGCACCGAGGAGAGTTATTATTGCACCTACAAAGAGCAAACGCACCACAACAAAGGAAGCAACCGCATATCCAAAATAAAAATAATAAACTAAACAAAGAAAGCAATGTAAAAGATAGAGTAGAAGATGTCCTTGGAGAAATGGAGTGTTGTCACCGCAAGGAGTCTCCCATGCAGGAAATGGTTCTCAACTGCTTGGGTCGAGGGGGCTCACCCTGACCATTGGAGCTTCTAGTAATTGTTGGACGTATAATGGTTGTCATGCATCTAAGACTGCTTCCAGCTCATGTGACAGATAGCCTTTCTATCTCGGGGTCAATATTTGACTTTCGACACATAGCCTATACTTCAAATATATTTTGCAGCTTGGTTGCACAATCTACAATACGCCTAAAATTGAAAGGGTGCCTGCGAAAACACAAAAACTTCACAAAACATTAGCTGCCAAGTCCCCGACAATGGTGCCAAAAACTTGTTGATTTTATTTAGGAGCTGATTGCTTTATTTATTTATATTAAGGATGGATGGGGTTGTACATGAATTCATGCATTTGACATGGCTTATGCATTTTCACCCATGTGTCTGAGGTCATGCGTCGGAATGAAGATGCGTTAAACTAATATGCAATGACCACGCATTCCTATCACAAGTTTTCTTGCGCTCATGCCAAGTATAACGCAAACACAAGTTTCTCGAATAATTCGAGGTCGAACACAGGGACTTGTCACTCAATAATTCTTGTGAAGTAATGCGTTTGAGGCAATGAAAAGAAAAATAAAAAGAAGTTTAATGGATGTACACACGCGGCTATTTAACTTATAGACAAGCAATGCAACATCCCATAGATAGGCATTGCTACAGCCTTTCACCAAGCAAAGAGGATTAACTCACAATACTCGCACAACGTACACCTCTCGGTGGGTTGCTTCATGCGTCCTATCTCTAGGCTACACGATTAAGCATGCGATTGTCTTTGATAAATAAACTCTGAAGATAAACTATGATAGAGATGAAGATGATGAAGAAGACGGCAATGAAGGAGTTGAGATTTTCATTGATCACAAATTATCTTAATAACTTAAGCTAAAATGTAATACAACACAGAGATTAGAAGAGAAAGGACGGACTCTACATCAAGGCTGCCGGTGGTGCCATGGTTGAATGGTGGAGATGTCTCTCTCGAGCTCTATCTCTGGCAAATGCTCCGATCGTCACTCGGTCTTGGTTGTGGAGATGAAGAATTCTCACTGAAAATCTCTTTCAAGCTCTCATCTGTGATCACAAACCTCTGCCTTGAGGCAAAAATTCGGATGTTTTAAAATAAAGGTCCCAAGGGCTATTTATAGAGTTTGGATGCCAACAGCTATAATTAATAACGGTATGGTCATTGACTACTTTTGTTCGCAGTAGGGCTTTGTCACATTGCCTTATATTGTTGAATATACTCCCAAGGTATGCGTCCGAGCTTAATTTAGCTGAAGTTATCAACGCGTTCTACCCAATCTTCTATTATGGCTATCACTCCGTGGCCGCAATCTCCATTTGGTCACTGCAATTCCCATGCGTTAGACGCATGTGATTACCGCAATTTCCATGCGTTGGACGCATGTGATTACCGTCTATGATTGCTTAGCTCATGCATTTGTCTTTACGATCACCTGGCTTCAGCGCATGCGTTTGTATGCAATAGCTACAAAAATAGACACTTATGCATTTTCACCCATGTGTCTGAGGTCATGCGTCGGAATGAAGATGCGTTAAACTAATATGCAATGACCACACATTCCTATCACAAGTTTTCTTGCGCTCATGCCAAGTATAACGCAAACACAAGTTTCTCGAATAATTCGAGGTCGAACACAGGGACTTGTCACTCAATAATTCTTGTGAAGTAATGCGTTTGAGGCAATGAAAAGAAAAATAAAAAGAAGTTTAATGGATGTACACACGCGGCTATTTAACTTATAGACAAGCAATGCAACATCCCATAGACAGGGGTTGCTACAGCCTTTCACCAAGCAAAGAGGATTAATTCACTATACTCGCATAACACACACCTCTCGGTGGGTTTCTTCATGCGTCCTATCTTTAGGTTGCACGAATAACATGTGATTATCTTTGATAACTAAACGCTGAAGATAAACTATGATAGAGATGAAGAAGATGAAGAAGACGACAATGAAAGAGTTAAGATTTGCATTTATCACAAATTCTCTTAATACCTTAAGCTAGAATGTAATACAACATAGAGATTAGAAGAGAAAGGAAGGACTCTGCATTAAGGTTGCCAGTGGTGTCATGGTTGAATGGTGGAGATGTCTCTCTCGAGCTCTATCTCCAGTGAATGCTCCGATCGTCACTCGGTCTGGGTTGTAGAGATGAAGAATTCTCACTAAAATTCTCTTTCAAGCTCTCATCTGTGATCACAAACCTCTGCCTTGAGGCAGAAATTTGGATGTCTTATAGAGTTTAGACGCCAACAGCTATAATGATGACAGTATAGCTCACTGCTACTTTTATCGCGGTATGAGCATTGTCACATCGCCTTATCTTGTTGATACTCCCAAGGTAGGCATCCTAGCTTAATTTAGCTGAAGTTATCAATGCGTTCTACCCATCGCAATCTTCTATTATGGCTATCACTCCGTGGCTACAATCTCCATTTGGTCACTACAATTTCCATGCATTAGACGCATGTGATTACTGCAACTTTCATGCGTTGGATGCATGTGATTACCATCTACGATTGCTTAGCTCATGTGTTTGTCTTTGCGATCACCTGGCTTCAGCGCATGCAGTTGTCTGTGATAGCTACAAAAATACACTTTGGCATGGAGTAACGCATAATATTGGGGTCAGTGAGGATTTAGGTGCTAATTGACGCAAAACTCAATTTTTCGCAAATTCTAAATAAAAGGCTTATAATAACTAGCATTTCTGCCAGTTATTAGGGAATCTCTCTTCAATCTCTTTCTGTCTCTTCTGAACCTCACAATTTTCTAAACGTGATAAATGATCTGTGACTTGGTTCTCAGTGCCCTTCTGGTCTTTGATTTCTAGGTCAAATTCTTGCAGGAGTAGTACCCACCTAATCAGTCTTGGTTTTGTGTCCTTTTTTGTTATGAGGTATTTGATCGTAGAGTGATCTGTATACACCACCACATACGATCAGGTACTATTGAAATTTCTCCAGGGAAAACACCACTGCGAGCATTTCTTTTTCTGTGGTTGTACAATTTTCTTGCGAATCATTTAATGTCTTACTGGCATAATATATAGGATGCAAAACTCTGTTTTTCGCTGGCTTAAGATTGCGCCCACTGCATATCCACTTCGTCGCACATCAGTGCAAATGGTTGCGTCCAGTCGGGCGTAACCAGAATTGGTACGGTGATAAGTGCATTTCTCAGCGTGTGGAACGCTTCAGCGTATGCATCATTAAATTCATATTTGCGATCAATCTCGAGGAGCGCACTTAGGGGTCTTGCGATTTGAGAAAAGTTGTGGATGAATCTTCGATAGATCCCCGCATGTCCCAGAAAACTCCTAAGTTTTTTCACATTTACTGGTGTTGGTAACTTGGCAATTGCGTCATTGCTTGATCCACTTCCAATCCTACCTTCGATATCTTGTGACCCAACACTATTCCTTCTTCTACCATAAAATGGCATTTCTCCCAGTTCAAAACCAAATTTGTTTCTACGCATCTCTTCAAAAATGTTTCCAAATTTGATAAACAAGATTCATAGGTGTTGCCAAAAGTCGAAAAGTCATCCATGAACACCTTGACTGACTCTTCTAGGAAATCTGAAAAAATCGCCATCATACAACTTTGGAAGGTGCCTGGTGCGTTGCAAAGTCCAAATGGCATGTGGCGGAATGCAAATGTGCTGAATGGGCATGTGAACGTTGTCTTGTCTTGATCTTCCGGTGCAATCGCAATCTAGTTGTACCTTGAATAGTCATCAAGAAAGCAAAAGAATTCATTCCCTACAAGCCAATCCAACATTTGATCAATAAACGGTACTGGAAAATGGTCCTTCTTTGTGGCCAAATTCAGTTTGCAATAATTCATGCATATCCTCCACCCCGTAGTTGTTCTGGTTGGAATTAATTCATTCTTGCTGTTGGTGACGACGGTTATACCCCCTTTCTTTGGAACGCACTACACTGGGCATACCCAGCTGCTATCAGATATGGGGTAAATGACACCTGTATCAAACCATTTCACAATTTCTTTCTTGACAACCTCCCTCATGGCAGGGTTTAGACGGCACTGCCTCTCTACGAATTCGGTTTTTCCCTTTTCAAGACGAATCTTGTGCATGCATTACAAGGGACTGATCCCTCGAATGTCTGCTAAGGTCCATCCCAAAGCTTTAGCGTATTTCTAGAGGATCTGAATAAGTGCTTCCTCATTTTCTTTGCTCAGCGAGGCAGAGATTATGACTGGTAGAGTGTCGTTACCTCTTAAGTAAACGTATTTGAGGTGCACTAGTAGCGCCTTCAACTCCAACACAGGTGGTTCTTCCAAGGATGGCTTAGTTCATTGTGTTAATCATTCAGATAACTTTATCGATTCAAAATCTTGGTCAGATTGTATTGTGGCACAACTCTCCTCTAGCATTGCGCCAACCTCAAAGTTTTCTTCTTCCGTTGCTTCCTGTAACTTGTGCCATTGTTCTTCCCGTAGTTCTCCAAGATACTAGCAGTTTTCCATATCATTTAGGTATTTCAACGTATTGAGAACGTTAAACTTCACATGCTGATTGTCGACCCTTATAGTGAGCTCTCCTTTTTGTACGTCGATCAGCGTGCGCCCCGTTACAAGAAACGGGCAACCCAATATGATCGGCACCTCAGTGTCAGCTTCGTAGTCTAGTATAATGAAGTCAACTGGAAAGATGAATTTCTCCACTTGCACAAGCACATCCTCTATCTTGCCCTCTGGATGCGTTATTGACCTATCAGCCAACTGCAACGTGACTGTGGTAGGCCTTGCGTTGCCAATGTTTAACTTCTTGAAGATTGATAAGGGCATCGGGTTGATACTTGCCCCTAAGTCACAGAGCGCATTTTCGACTTCTTTCCCCCCGATTGAGCATGGCAATGTGAAGCTCCCCAAATCTTTCATTTTCTTGGGGATATTGTTCTGGAAGAGTGCACTACACTCGTATGTTAGTGCAACGGTTTCATTTTCCCCGATCTTTCTCTTATTGGCGAATATATCTTTGAGGAATTTCACATAGCTGGGCATTTGTTCCAACGATTCTACTAGGGGAATGTTGATATGTAGCTGTCGTAGAACATCCAGAAACCTCTTGAATTGCTTACTATCGTCTTTCTTTTTCAACCTAGATGGGAATGTTGGAGGATCCCGCCGTACTTCTTGATCAATTGACTGTTCTTTGAGGTCCCTCACTTCCTGTGTTCTTGGGGCTGGAGTTTGCGATGAATTTGGTTCTGGGTTCAGTGAAGATTCATTCTGCATAGTGGTAGTTGCTTCCAAACTGGTGGTTCTGATGTTCGTAATCGAGTGGTCATTGTTGGTGATTGTTTCTTCTGATCGTCCTACTGATTCTAGTACTATTGACATGAGAACCGCCTTTCTACCGCTTCTCAATGTCACCGCTCGACATTGTTCTTTCCCACTAGATCTGGGCACTTCTGTGCTACTGGGTAGTGTACCAGGTGTTCTGTTTTTAAGTTTGGTCGCAAGCTGCCCGACCTACACTTCCAAATTCCTGATGGAAGATGCTTGCGATTGCATGATTGCATCGTTCTTTTCTATGTATTATTTGAGCAGTGCTTTCAAGGACGATGAATTGGATGAGGTGTTAGATGAAGAGGGTTGGTTGTGCGGTTTCCTATTCTGATAATTACTCTGGCCTTGACCATAGTGGTGAAAACCTGGAGGATTTCCTCTATTCCTGGAATGATTGGTCTGCATATTTCTCTGGCCTCCCTGGTCGTTGTTCCCTCCCCAACTGAAGTTGGGATGATTCCTCCAACCTGGGTTATATGTGTTGCTAAAGGGGTTGTTATGGATAGAATATACTGATTGTTAGTTTGACAGGCAGACTTCCATTGAATGACCCTCTCCGCATTGTATACAACTTACTGTTGCCACTTGCGTCAGCGCATTGGCTTGCGCTGCACTCTAAGAGAGAGTTCCTTGATTTATAGCCATGGTTTGGAGAATTGAGGCATCTCGGGGCCAGCGTGGTCATTGTATCCACTGGTACAATGGCGCTATCTATTTTCCTTCGTTCTGTGCCTCTCCCTCCATATCCGTCATCAACCCAGTCATCTGTATTTCACGAGATGTGATCTAGGATGACTTTTGCTTCAGTATACGTTCTATCCATAAACCTTCCTACCGCGGAGGCGTCTGCAACTGCTTGCATTACTCTGTTCAGGCCATTGTAAAAAGTTTCCATGAAGACACAATCAGGAATCCTAATATGCGGACAGTTCTTCACCAATCGTCGAAAGCGCGCCCATGCAGTGCTCAGAGTTTCATTTTCTGTTTGGTCAAAATTTAACACTTCCCGCCGTCTTCTTGCATTGACGGCGGGAGGGAAGAACTTCTTCATGAACCTTTCAACCAACTGATCCCAAGAATTTATCTCATTTGGCTCCAACGAATGAGCCCACCTCTTTGCTTCCTCTCTAAGTGTGTACGGAAAAAGATAGAGTTTGATGCCTTCGGGAGTCACGTCAATAATGGAGAATGTATTGCACATCTCGACAAAACTGGTTAGATGTGCATGCGGGTCCTCTCCTTGCAAACCTCAAAATTGACCCAAATTCTGAATCATCTGGAGCATGATAGGCTTAATTTCGAATCTGGCGTTCTCCTCTATTGTAAGCCTTGCGATACCCGATGAGAAATCGTATAAATTAGGTGCCGCATAGTTCCTCATAGGAATGTTGTGGTCAGCAGCCAGAAAGACTGGGTCTTACGACGGCCGATTCATTCCCTGATTCCTTTCTGGCCTCTCATTGTTGTTCGCCATATTTCTTCTATGCCTAGTACGGGTTTGGCGTGCTCTTTTGCGAAAGGTTCTCTCGATTTCTGGGTTGGCGTTGAATTCTGGATCCATTCTAGTACTCATGCACCATTAGCTGCTCTTCGCTTAAGCACACTGTACTCCAGAAATCTGTCCTACACAATATCATAAAAATATTTAGCACTAAAATTGCCACTCCTCGGCAACGGTGTCAAAAACTTGTTCGCTTGTCAATTGTGCTGGATGTAATTCCACCACAAAGACTGATGATATGTATGATATGTGTTGCATTGTCTTAATCACGCTTCTAGATATTATATGTGATACTACGCTTTAAAATAATGTATGTGATGCTGCTGAGATGCGTTCGTAGTATGCATTCATGTAGTATATGCGTGTCATAAGTTTTCTTGCGTTGGAACTAAGTATAATTCCATCGCAAGTTTCTCAGAGTGATCTGAGGTTGAACATAGGGATTGCAATGCTAGATACGATATTGATGTGATACATGCGACGTAAATCAATATAATAATGTGTTGTGTTTGAAAAGTAAAATGCGGCGACAACCAAATAAATAAACATATAAATGAATAAATGTGAAGTTGTGCAAGTGTATGAGGGAATGCGATGGCAAGTCTTGTGAAAGGTATCAGAATGAGAACGGGTTGGGGGAAAGGACATTGCAAGTTTATGAATCCTATTGAGGATGCAACTAAGGTTCCGCCTTCCTTTGGCTTACACCTCTCAGTGAGCGGTCGCGTTCCCATATCTCTATGGTGAACAGGGATGTACATTGCGAACACAAGGTTGTTTCCATCTCTGGAAATACTTCTTGCTTTAGTTAACACATTCTATCAACCTTCTTTTGAGAGGTGGATTAAGATCTTCACTTCTGCTTTCACAGGTGAAGATTTCGTTGAGCATGCGTTAGCTAAACTTAGTTGACTTCTTCAACATGGATTAACTTACTCACTTAATCATTCCCCCTTACCTTGGAGGATTAGTTACACATGGTGAGAGAAATGGAAGATGAATGTATGGTGGTGAACAGAGAGATGAAGACGAATATGATAATGATATTACGGATAAAGATAAAGCATTTGTTACAGATAGATGAATGAAAGATCAGAACTGAATAACAGCTGATGAACAGAAAGTAAGAACAAATGAGGACAGCATCTCAATGTCTTGACACGGATCCCAATCGGAGTTGTTTTGCTTGTCGGCATATAGGAGGAGTGAGGTGGAGGACTTCCTTCTCAAGATAGTTCCCTAGGTAGAAATGACTCTTACACAGAGCTTCTCTTTGGGATTGTGAATGAATTTCTGGCTCCTGAGACTTCCTTTCAGACTTGTCTCATCTATCTCCCGGACTCTCTATGAATGTCTCTTCAGACCAGCCTCCTTTCTTTGGTGTTGATGTAGCTATTTATAGACTTTAGCACCTCCTTTGTCAATGGTCCCGCTTTGAAAAGTTACTTTTTCTGTCGAGGCTTGATGGAAACGTCCGCTCTCTCCACATTCAATTTGTCAGATCGTACAACAGAAAAGCTGTACAATTTCAGAAATCCCCGCGAATGCGTCGCTCTTTTTATCCATGATTGATCGTCGCATGCGGTGTGAATGCGTTGCTCTTTTTGTCCACGATTAATCATCGCATGCACCACGAATGCGTTACTCTTTTTGTCCTCGGGTGATCATCGCATGGGGTGATACCTGTTTCCTGCAAAACAAAGACTTCGACATCCCTTTTTGCCATCGCAATGGGGTCAGCGGGTGTGCTTCTTGAAGGAAATTGGAACGATGATTTTCGTGAGCAGCGAAAGCAAGACAATTCCAAATTACAATCATGAATCAACAATAAATTTATAGTCGACTTCAATACAAGTGGATATGCAAATATATAGAGTAATTATGGCATGAACAATAAATGTACAAAGAGACAAACTTTATACGAACATCGGCAGAAGCGTCTCCACGCTCTGATGCACACTCTGATCGATCATAGCAACCACGAGCACCCGATCTACATGACAGCAACACCGTACGAACACAGCACGAACACTTCGCGCTCGTCCTCAACGATCTCCTCGGTCATGATCTCCTCCGTAACACCACGAACGGACTCTTCCAAAGCACCACGAACGGCCTCTGAAAAACCTCGACGGTGTCGAGTTGAGTCTGACACCACCAACAAGGCGACCTTGGTATTCTCGGTGTGAGAATCCAGAGGGTGGGCTCTGTTCGGACTTGGTGTGAAGAAGACGAACGGAGGAAAAAGCGATCACGTACACGACTGGGCAAGTGGGAGAAGTCGGAGACCTATCGTATAGGTCGATGCCCAATCGTTTAGATAAAGCTATGAGATCATCTAACAAAAGCTATGTGATCGTTTAGCTCGGTCGATTCTACACGATCGTGTACCTTAGGCCAGCAATCATCTAGCAAAGCTATGCGGTCATTTAGTAAAAAACTGCACGATCGTTTAGCAAGCACCTCCATGATCGTTTAGCTCAGCCCAGCCGTCATTTAGTAAATCTGTATTTACTTGATGACTTCCTTGAGTTTCTTTTGCCGGAGAGAAAACTCAAAATCTTTTCAAAACTTTTGTGAAAACTTATTTTCAAAATAGGAAACCAATTTCCTTTTAAACTCACAGATACCATGATCAATAACCACCGCCTAAATTTGGTTATTTAAAAGAAAAAAAAATATTAATTAGCTAATAATTAATATTATTATAAATATAAATGATAACCAACTTAACATACTATATTTATAACCTATATTTTTAATATTTCATCTCATGAAACATATAAACCATAGTTCTTTTTCTATTCCATGGTACTTAATGTAAATCTTATTTACATCAATCCTCCACTAGATGTATTTCAGACATCATACCGATTATATCATATATAATCAAAATAGCTCTTGTCAATTTGAACATTTCAAATCAACACCAAAATCTTGATCCTTCAACATGAATTCAAGCTACCAAGGGGACCTCATGGACTTGTAGATCCGAAGCTTCAATGGTATGTGAATAACTGACTAAACTCTTTAGTCGCGGGATCCACCATCCGTTAACTTCCAGGCACTCCACTAAAGATCGACAGCTAAACTCTCCTCACAACAAATATATTATGTATCCATCTTAACCAATCAGCAGTGCGACAACCTTTCACAGATCGCTCGTAAGTACAGCTGGGCCAATAACTGTTATGCCCCTGTAGTTACATCTGTCTCCTTAAGTACCACTGATCCCTCTAATGAACATAAATCATAGTCCTACTATGACTGAGTCTTCTCTTCCAAAGAGAAGCTGTGGTCACTATGTTCACGCCCCGGAAGCCCTTAAGGGAGCAATCTCTCTACTTATCCCTACTTCGGGAAAGGAGTGAATTCCATATTGTGAATTGAGTTCCCAGCTCCCAGATCAGACAAGTCCCCAAAAAGGTAGACATGTTGAGTTAGCAATCTGGCCACTCTCACCCATACTAATCAAAGGACCGCCCTCAAAGGCAAGAGTTCACAAAACACTCAGGATTGAGGTCATGTCACTTATGGTCGTTTAGGTGAGATGCAAGTCTCTAGTATCAACGACATTATATATAGAGTCTAGTCATCTCGTGGTCCAGGTCTTATACAAACTCTTTGTATAGGACACCCCCGCTCCACGTCTCCACACGAATGGTCAAGATCAACCATCTGTAGTAGTTTACAACACTTGCAAACCTCAACAAAGTAGGCCGTATCCATAGTTTCACCAGGATCAGGTATCCCACCTTAATCCTTATACTACAAACCGATTTAGGTTATCACTTAAGGCATGATCCACTTGTATATCATATATACATGCTTAAGTTCACATAAGATAACCAAGAAGCTTTGTTTATTGGATATGAGTAAATGCCAAAATTAAATAACACTTATTTTATTCATTGAACAATGTGTATCTTTACAAAACAACGAGACTCTGGGAGAATTAGGACACCAATCCCAACACTTCCGACATTTTACAACTTTTGCGAGTCTAAGTCAATTTCTACATGTTCGACGCAACTTTTTCCTTCTTTTTGCCGCATATTCTAAATAAGATGGTATAAATAACTTGTATTTCTACAAGTTATACTGATTCGTTTATGAAGGCTCTCATGGCTACAGTGTTTGAAGGTCACCTTCAGAGCATGGGTCTACGGAACCGCCCGCGGCTGAACTAGGGCAAGTGGGAGATTTTGTTGCACTGGGTTTTTATGCCCTAGTTTATTGTTTTGTATCTGTTTACTTGTACTCCTCACTTCGTTTTAGGAAAAGTGGGAGATTGTTGGGGTTTGTGCCCTAAAGTCTCATGTCCTATAGTTTATAAACAACTTTGTACAAACACTTGTGATGTATAATATAAATGATATTTACTTCACTACTTGACTATGCAAATTTAGATGTTTTTTATTTTACCACAAACCAATAAACTTAAAATTTCTGGTTTTCTTTATGTAACTTAAGTATGTATATACATACAAGTGGATCATGTCTTAAGTGACAACAAAAAAAGTCTGTAGTATATGGATATAGGAGGGAAACCTTATCCTGGTAACACTACGGACGTGGCCCGCTTTGTGGAATTGTTACAAATGTTGTTACTTGTCATAGATGGTCTGATCCTAATCATTTGTGTAGTGGACATGCGAGCAGGGGCATCCTATACAAAGAGTTTGTATAAGACTTGACCTCAAAGTGTTAATGTCTTGTCATATAACACCGTTCATGACTGAGACTTCACTTCACTAGGATGACCATAGGTAACATGACCTCAATCCTGAGTGAGTTGGGAACTCCTGCCATTGAAGGAGGTCCTTTGATTTGCATGGGTGCAAGTGGTAAGAACGCCGACTCAAACCTACCATTTTGAGGATTCGTCTCATTTGGGAGATGGAAACTCAGCTTCACAAGATGAAGTTCACTTCTTCTCCAAAGTAGGGGTAAGTAGATAGATTGCTCTCTTAAGGGCTGATCACAAGGCTTGAATGATGTGGCGCCACGCATCTTTTTATGGCCCGAGAGGTGTTCACACATAGTAGGACTATGTTGTATTGTTCATTAGAGGGATCAATGGTACTTAAGGACGAAGATGTAATTACAGGGAAAAAATGGTAAATTGGCCTGCTATAATTACGAGCATCTGTGAAAGGTCATCGTACTGATGATTGGTTATATCCAATGGACATAGAAATATATATATGGCAAGAAGAGTTCAACTGTCGGTCTTTAGTGGAATGCCTGGTAGTTAACGGATGGTGGATATCGTGACTAAAGAGTTTAGTCACACGTATCGTTGGAGCTTCGAGCCATAGGTCTATAAGGTCCCTTTGGTAGCTTGGATACAAGTTGAGAATCAGTTTTTGGGTCAGTTTGAAATGTTCAAATTGATAAGAGGGAGTTCAATTATATATGATATAATTGAACGAGTTAATTAAATAAGATATAATTAACTTTATGTATGAGATACATTAATTTGGAGGAAATTGGATATAAATATGATTTATATCTAGTTGAGGAAAATATTATAATTAATATATGATATTAATTTATATGTTATGAATATGATAAGATCACATTCATTGAACGGTTTTAAAGGAAATGGGACGGCATGTCTTCTGTTCAAAATAACGAATGAGTGCATTATAAATAGCTAATGGTGTGCAGGAGTCATATGTGTCAACATTGTGTTAAAGAAAGTGTCGTCGTTTAGAAAATCAGTGCCTATATGATAATGAATGCATGATCACTTACATATACGATATTGCTAAGCAATCGTTTACCGATTACACCGTCGTGCGCTATTAACTAAACAATCGTTTACCTTTTCCTAAGCGATCGTTTAGCTCCCGATATTTACTAAACGATCGTACAGACGATCGCTTAGTTTTTCCTATGCGATCGTTTTGGATTATCACTTACCCTTTTCCTATACGATCGTTTATATAATCGCTTACCTTTTCCTACGATCATTTACTTTTCCTACATGATCATATACTTCACCTAAACGATCAAGATCTTGTCTATGCGATAGACGACCTCATCTCCCACTTGCTTGATCGTTGTGTACGGTCTCTCTTCCTCCTTCCCTCTACTAAATCCAAACAAAGGCCACACTTTCGATTCTCAATCCAAGAATACCGAGGGCTCTGAGTGGTGTTGTTTTCTCCATTTCCTTCTGTCTGAGTGGTGATTGTTTGAGGTAGATGGTTGGGTTTAAGACTCGCTGTGAAGAAGAAATCTTCATCTAGTATGATCTTTTGGTTTCTTTAGCATTATGAATGCATATTAGTATGTTTTGGATGTATATGTCGTAATTCTATCACAATGAATTGGAAAGATTCACTTCCACTCGTAGGTATTCTTGAATAAGAGTTCCTTCAACTCTCTATCTTAGGCTACTTCCTCAAAGGATAATAAGCTTCTCCTGTTTGAATTTGGCCTTGCACTCAAGTCATAAATGTCAATGTGCTCATAGCGCTTACCTAGACTCTAGGACGCACCAACGGTGCCTATGCATTAAGCACTTGCTAACGCTCTCCTTAGTGCCCCCGATCGATGTCTTCCTTTCCTTTGCAAACTTGCGTTCACCTTGCGCACACGCACCACAGCCAACGCTTGCACTCAACTGTGAGCACAACCTCACCCTTCAGCTGTGTGTTTATCCCTCAGATGCAGCTACCTGCTTGTTCAAACATCAATTTTCCAGATTCAACTTCTAGCTTTAATAACTTAAATTCCAGACAATATCTCACAAAATTTCCTTCTAAGAACTTGTTCATAAACTTCTTAACTTCCTTCCTTTAAATTTGAGACACCAATTTCTCCTATCAAGCTCAAAATTTCTCAATATTCTCCACCTGCTAGAGAACTCCAGAAACTTGTAACATTTAGGAAAAATCTTCAAGCTTCAACTTGAATTCATGTGAAAATCTAGTTGGCAGCCTAAACTCATCCTTTGTGTTAAACACCCTTCAAAATGAAAAGAGAAAAAATCCTTCCTTTAGCACAAGTGAGAGTGACAAATCGATCTCCCCTTTTTACTTCCCTTATATACTTGTGAATACATGACCAGATGGTTTATTACGGTGAAAAGTAGGCCATTAAGTTATGCTTAAGGATCTAAGCATGAAACCTGGCCCACTAAGCTCGATGATTAAGCTGAACTCCTATACCTTAATTTGACGCATCAATTGTCTATCAGCATACAGATAAGTACCTATCACATAGGCCTGCCTAATGCATAAGCTGGTATTCATCACATAGGCTCCTCTCTCCCGACCATTGCCTCACAACTCGTGCCTAAGCCTTTGATCATCCATCAACCTAACCTTTTTGCCCCTCGATCAGTGCATACCTTGCACCTTGTGGCCCGCCTAGCCCTTGCCTTGGCACCCTTTTACGCTTTTTAAGCAAGTTTGGCTACACGTATCCCTCATGCCTTAGCCCTCACTAAGTTCTCCATGGCCATCAATACAAGCCTTACACTTAGCAACTTTTCCTCTTTGAAACCTTGGACGCATAGCGTGGCAAGATCATCTTCGCGCTCTATAATTTCTTCTAAGTGTCACATTGCTCCCTTTATCCGAGAGCCTAAACTTTCCATACTTAGAATATTTTCCTTCAAAAACCCTAACCCTTTTCTACAAAAAACATACATACATTGGAATTAACCATACGTCAGTACATTAGCTTACACATACTTACATAGTAAAATAAGGTCTAGTCTTTACACCTAGTTTATTGTATTTATTTACTAATAACTTGTAGAAATACAAGTTATTTTGGCTCTTAAGTTGGAACAACTATGGTTTTTAATAATAAATTCCCCTCATTTTTAGAAGAAACGCATGGAATTACTCAAACATTAGCAAACTCATGCAAAAGAAGTTTTATTACTAAATACTGCGGCACTAACGCGTTATATTGCAGGATTTCAACAAGAAGCTAACGCATGAGTAAGAAGTGTCGTAGGCAAAAGTTCTAACGCATGGGCCATGCGTCGGAGGGAATTCAACGCAGAGAAGATTCATTGATGCAGGCTCTTTGTGTCAAATCACCATTTGCAAGTATGGGCACCTGCAGCAGGCGGTGTCTGAAAAAGCTTCTGAGTATCAAGTGGCTGACTAGGGCATGAACTTTAATGCTGCCCATCACCAAGCTGGAGATGACCAACGCCTATAAATAAATGAAATCCCTCCAGAGTTCAAAGATACATATTCAGAAAATTTTCAAGTTCTCACTCTCTGTATTAGCGTAGTCATAGTTGTAGATCTTTAGAAGTTGTGTTGTGGTGCTAAGACGATTAGAAGGATTGAGAACTACCATCACCGCCGGTCAATGAGTGGAGGAAGCCGAGCTTGAGAAAGACACTTCGTCCAATTCCTATACAAGTGATTGTACACAACTAGAATTAAGCCAAAGAGATACAAGAGATTGTACTCTGCGGCTTGACTTAGTTCCTTTCATCTCATTTATCGTTTTCATTTCATCTGATTAAATATTTCTTTTGTAAAGACAATCTGCTTCTTTATAAATTCATATATTTGATCCATCACACTTATGCCATTGTTTATTTCTTGTTTATATTAAAGGCATCTATACTTTATGCAAAACTTCACTTCAAAAGCCTAATCCAACTCTATCAATTGGTAAAAGCATCCTTAGCTTAGATTATTCGAAAGAGTAAATAAGCTAGCATCAAGTAGAATGCCTAGTACATCTAGAGATAGACTTACTGGTGTTTATTGCATTCTGTGTTCGACGCATGCATCCTAGAGATAGGTTTTGTATGTTATTCGCAATGAGAAGTGTTGAATAAAGTCTAACGCATAAACAAAGATAAGCATGATTCATCTTAGATTGACGCATACCACTTACATTAAAATCCATTTTTGCATGATTCATCACTCACTACTCAACTTTTTTGTATCTTCTTGCACAGGCACAGCACCATAGTGTAAATAACACATTTCTCTCATACATTTAGGAAACCCCTACAATAGTTACAACGCAAGGTCTGCGTTAGCTTAACTAAATCCCTGAGTTCAACCCTGGACTTACCAGGAACCTAAATTGGATTTATACTTGGGTCTAATTTAGGAAAACTTGAACATCAATAGGAGGAGTGTCGTACGTTCTGTTGCACATCTTTAATGCACCAACGCATTACAAATACATAAATGCATCAAAGCATCAACGCATCATTTATACTTAGAACTTATTTTTCCAATTTATTTTATACAATACACTCCCAACTCGAATCACAATAGCAATGAACAAGTTTTTGGCGCCATTGTCGGGGATTCAAAAACAAGACTAACCAGAAATTTCGTTTGTATCTTTTGTAGGAATACTTCAGTCGAGGGAGTCTTGCAAGTTAAGCCTAATCTTGTGAACGTTTATGAGCAGGGAAAGCACTCCTGAACTCATATATGACCCCGAGATTGAAAGGACCTTTCGACGTAGAAACCGATCTAATCGTCATTGAAGGTTGAGGCAGCAATTTCTCAGACAACAGAACAGGCAACAAGCAATGGCAGACAACTAGGCAAATCAGAACTTAGCTCAGCAACTACCTCATGCTACGCAAAATCCGATCCTAATGGCGAACAGTAGCATGCGTCCTATGAGGAAATACGTATCTTCTATATTGTATGATTTCTCTCCAGGAATCATATACCCAACGCCAGATGGGACAAGGTTCAAGATAAAATCTGTAATGCTTCAAATGCTCCAGACTGCTGGACAATTTGGGGGTGGTCATGGAGAAGATCCTCACGCCCACATGAAGCATTTCCTGGAAACGTGTAATTCATTTGTGATTCCTGTAATCAGCCCAGAGGCGATTAGGCTATCTTTGTTCCCCTATTCTTTGCGTGATGACTCAAAACAATGGGTAAGCTCACCCTAGTGAAATCACTACCTGAGAGAAGTTGGTGAAGAAATTTATGCAAAAATACTTCCCACCTACCACCAACGCGAGAAGGCGTCGAGAGATTATAAACTTTGAACAAGAAGAAGCTGAGAACTTAAGCGCCGC
Organism: Benincasa hispida; assembly: GCF_027475165.1. Lineage (NCBI taxonomy): Eukaryota > Viridiplantae > Streptophyta > Magnoliopsida > Cucurbitales > Cucurbitaceae > Benincasa > Benincasa hispida. The sequence goes on along the minus strand of NC_143489.1, from coordinate 83,120,558 downwards.
ATGGGAGCGTTTTAAGGGATTGGTCAAAATTTCACGAATCATGGACTACCACTAACTATCCAAATGGAGACTTTTTATGGTGGATTGAATAGAGCATCGCAGATGGCAGCCGACGCAGCGGCAGCTGGTGGAATTATGGATAAATCTTACACTGAGGCTAAAGAGATATTAGACCGCATTGCTAAGCACAACATGGAATGGGTGGACGATACGTATGACGGAAGAGCTGATAGAAAAAAGAGATCTCAGAATGTTAATTCTATCGATTCCAATGCAATACCCAAACTTTCCACACAAGTGGCTACGATGACCAGCCTTTTGCAAAACATATCACTAGGAAACGCATCAAATCAGTAGAAGGTGAATCAGGTAGAGGAATTTGGGCAGCCCATGGTTAGCTGTGTGGGCTATGGAGATCCTCATTCTTATGCTGAGTGCCCATAAGACCCGCAGTTAGTATGCTTCATTAAAAACAACCCATTTTCTAATACATATAATCCTGGATGGAGGAACCATCCAAATTTTTATTGGACAAGAGGAAATCAACAAGAGCACCATCTAGGGGCAAATAAACAGCAAAGGCAAGGACGGCCGCCTGCATTTCAACTAACGCATCAGTCACAGCAACAGTCCTTTAATAGAGGAGGACAGGCGTCGAACTCAGGATCTTCGCTTGAGAACCTATTAAAGGAGTACATAGCCCAGAATGACGCATTGTTGAAAAGCCAGGCATCGTCTATCAAGAACCTGGAGATACAGGTAGGGCAGATAGCGAGCGAGTTGAAAAATAGGCAGTCTGGAGTTCTACCTAGTAACACTGAAACTCTTGGGAACAACAATGGAAAGGAGCAATGTCACGCGGTGACGTTGTGAAGTGGAAAAGCTCTTGAAGAAAGAAGAATGAATCCAAGAAATAGCAGTCCTTCAAAAGAATGCAACACACGTTTAGTGGCAGTAGAAGATCAAGAAGAAAGAACGCCTGAGACCACAAGCCATTTAAAACCAAGTACGTCTAACGCGGGAAAATCTGTGGTGCCGCTAAACGCACCATTCCCTAGATAGTTGATGAAGAAGAATGATGAACAACAATTCAAGTGCTTTCTTGAGCTCGTGAAGCTATGCCAAAATATGTAAAAACAATTTAAGGATATTTTGACGAAGAAAAGGAGAGTCAGCGAGACAGAGGTAATTGCACTAACGCAGGAGTGCAACGCGTTAGTAAGCAACGGGTCTACCCAAGAAACAGAAGGACCCTGGGAGCTTCACAGTTCCTTGCTCGATAGGAGGGTTGGATGTGGGACATGCGTTATGCGATTTGGGAGCAAGCATTAATCTCATGCCACTCTCAATCTTTAAGAAATTAGGAATTGGTGAACCACAACTATAAGCGCATAAAATGATGATGCGATGATATGGTATACTACTTCTAGATGTATGCGTTATTAATGGAATGCTTGCAGTATGCTATACGTTGTCACAAGTTTCCTTACATTGAAACCAAGTATAATTTCACCGCAAGTTTCTCGGAATGAACCGAGGTCGAACACAGGGATTGCGTAGTTAATGTGTTACGTTCGTGATATATGCAATCGGGAGTTTTTCAATTAATAAAATATTGATTTATACAGGTATTTAAAATTGCGGTAAAGTAAAACATGTAGTAAAGTAAAGTTGCGGTAATAAAATAAAATGCGAAAAAAAATAAACCTAAGCTATTACGATACAAGATACAGGATACTGATACATGATACTGAGATTGAGACTGGCGTGAAGATTATACAAAGGGTCGTGGTATGCGGTGGCAAGTCTTTATGTATGAAACAGAGATAGAAAGGATAATTAATATAAATATCGCAAGTTTATTAATTGCGTTAAAGATATAACTACAGTTCCGCTTTCCCCTGGCGTACACCACTCGGTGATCGGTCGTGTTCCCACATCTCGGTGGTGAAACAGGGATGGACGTAATGAATGCAAAGTTGCTTCCATCTCTAGAAGTACTTCTCGCTTTAGTTAATGCATTCTTCTAACCTTCTCTCGACAGGCAGAATGACATCTTCACTTCTACTCTCACAAGTGAAGATGTCATCTAGCATGCTTTAGCTAAACATATTTATTTCTTTAACACGAATTAATTTACTTGTTTAATTCATTCTAATTACCAAGGAATTAAAAAAACATCATGGAGAACGCGATTAATGGAGGAATGGAAATAAACAGAAAGATGGAGATGAAAATGATCATGACATTCAATACTAAAATTTAGCGTCTGATACATAGTATGAATGATGGAGATTAAGGAGATGAATACAATTGATGATAAGAGATAGAAAAAATACAGAAAAGTGCCAACGTCTTGACATAGATCTAAACAGTGGATGTGTTTACCGGCGAATAGAGTGAATGGAAGGAAGAACTTCCCTCTCAGGCTTGCTTGTCCAGTAGGAGTGACCTTGGTACAAAGCTTCACGGCGGGGATTTAATAGATTTGCCCTGAGACTCACCTCTCGGCCTTGTCTCTTAAGTCATCCTGGATCTTCTCCGATCAGCACTCAGACCAGTCTTTCTCTCAAATATACAAGTATCAAAATATGCCCGTCTCAAGTATATTTTCTCATAGAATTTCAGAGGCTATTTATAGGCTCAGCTTTGACTCTCTGACTTGTAGACCCCACTTTACTGTCATGAAAATTCCAGAAATGGTGGAATGAATATTCCTTCTGTTATGCGATCAATCCCTTCAGAAATGCACAATGGTCAGCTGTACACGTGTTTGAATACTCCACAATTGCGTTGCTCTTTTGCATCTTTGATTGTTTTTCCGCATGCGGTGTTGTTTTTTATTACCGCATGCGGTTAAAGTTGCGTTGATCGCAAAGCTCTTGATCGATTGTCGCATGCGCCGTCATTGCGTTAATCGTCTATTCATTTCTGAATGATGGGCGCAATGCGACGTAGATGCGTTGTTCTTTTCTCTTGAGCCATGAACGCATGCGGTGACTTGATTTCCTGCAAAACAGACTTGAAATATTCTTTTCTACCATCGCAATGGTGTCAGTGAGTGTATTGACGACAAATTATAATTCTTGCATTTCGTAGCCAATTTCCATACAATTGATCCAACTTTCCTCTCTTTTAACCACAATATCTAAATAAAGCAGTATAAATAACTTGTATTTCTACAAGATATCACACCCCCAAATTTAGATATATGTTTGTCCTTAAGCATATCTTCTACTAAGGCAATAATGCTCAATTCCTATCCTAAATTTTTCGTCGATTGGTTGCTCCGAATGCTCCACCTAGGCACATTACTTAACATCGCAATTTTCTTCTATCCATGCTAATACATAACAAAGCCCTACTTTATTCTTCTATACAACAAATTTCTGCTCAAAAATGCTTTTCTAGTTTTAAAAAGAATGTTTACCTCTTCTTGTCAAAACAACTTGATACGTCTAGATGTGGTGGTCATACTTTGCGTCATCATTTATTAGAGACTATTGATCATGGTTACACCCTTCGTTTTGGCTTGTTCCCACGGGTGTCATGCGAACATCCAACTACGGTTGTGTGCCAATCTCAAGTTTAACTCATGAATTTCAGAGGAGTTGTCTCTTGTTTTCTTTTATTTTTTTCTTTCTCATTTTTTTTTCTCTTTTCATATTGCATTGTTCTTGGAAACCCACCTTCGTTTTGGCTTGCTCCCACGGGTGTCATGCGAACATCCAACTACGAGTAGGCTCCTTTCACAACTTAACTCTTATCAGGTTGGGATTGTTTTTTAGGTTTCCCTTGCCCTGACATTGGAGTTTATATGAAAATTTATATAAAAAAAATATTTTTATTATTTTCTTTTTTATTTTTCTTTTTTTTCTTTTTTTTCTTTTTTTGAAATAGAAATGATGAACGTATTTTTCTTAATGACCGCATCACTTGATTTCATCTGCTCATACCTTCCCCACCCCCAAATTTAGAGATGCGCAAGGTCCTCATTGCGTTGTTTGGACAGAATAGACAAACACTTAAACAAAATTTCAAAAAGAAGGTTTGAGTAGAATTTTAAAAGATAAAAGGTAAAATATTGCTAAGCTACGAATTAACTAAGTGTTAGTTAGAAAATACAAGGTATGGGAAATGTTACTAAGTGTATGCATATCCTACATCATGGCAGCGCAATGAATAACGCAAAAAGAAAGATTAAGAATATCGCAAAGTTGACAAAGGATGATAAAGAAGAGGCACAGGCATATAGAGAGAATTGCTACTTAGTTGTATTGAAAATTAACTAAGTATACAAGTTATTACAAATAACGCAATACAAAAATTTCTGCCTGTACAAAGAATCAAAGAATTTATCTAACAATGAATGAAAGAATGACAACAGAATGGCCGTAATAAAAGTTAAATGCAAAAATTATTGAAGAGCAGGAGGTTCTGGAGCAGCATTCGAATGTGGTACTTGAGAAGCTTCTTCAAAAATCAGATGCTGCCTAAGATGCGGAGGTACCATGCATCCATGAAGATAAGCTGTCAAAAAATTAAAGTACTCATGGTTTCGCTCCGCTAGCTGTCTTTGATGCAGGTGGATCATAAGAATGTTACGTAGAATATTGATCAACATCTGCCTTCTCATGGTAGCACAGTGTTGTAAATCGTCAACTCGTTCAATTACCGCATCAATTCTCAGGACGAAGAAGGCTTGTTGCTGAGAAAAGAGTTCTTGCTGTTGGGAGAAGAGTTGTTGTTGTTGAGGAAGAAGAGACCGCATATCTGCTAACTCAGCAGCTAAGGAAGCAATGGTCGGTTGTGCCTACGATGCCTCGCCATCGACATTTTGGGGTTGGGCAGAAGTGCTTTTACCCAAATCGTGTGGGTCATCAACATGCGGCGGTGGAAGGGGAAGTTATGGTGATGATGCTAAAGGTGATGATGGGGCTATTGGATATGCAGTTGGAGAATCTGGGGGAAGGAAAAGATTAGTAAAGTGCTCGAGAAGGGAAGAAGAAGGTTGTACATGAGGGCTTAGAGGGCGAATTATCAAAAGTAAAGGGTCCAAAGGTTCTGGTTCTTGCGTTGTTTCTTTTTGGATTTTCCCCTTTCCCTTATTGTGTCTGAGCTGTTTCTTCGGCTTGGGCTCTTGCGACGCATTCAAATCTATGTTGGGCCTCTTCAAAGGGATTTCAGGGCAGTGTGGGGAATCTTTGAGGAGATACCTCAAAATCTTGACGTTTATTAGTCGTGAACTTCTGCCATTGGCTCTTCATCAATGCCCACACCTAGTGATAGGCATAAACTTGAAACCATCCATGGGAAGAAGTACTGCCCTCTTATGTGCCCCACAAAACCCCGGATTTGTCTTACGATCAACTGGCCTACATCGATTGGAATGCCGCACACAATGCAATATGCGGCCATATCTCGATCCCTCAAAATTGTCTTGTCATGGGAAGTTGGGATCAGTCGCCGTTTGACCAAATAAACACAAAGTCGTGCCTCATGAAGTAGAGTCTTGGACGCTAGGGTCTTGATGCCTTTTAAAGAAACTGACCACTTAATGCTCGGTTGCATTAATACTCGCAGCACATCTTCCATCTGCTCTTCAATGGGATCATCAATGATATTGTTGCCCGGAGCATCCGGGTTATCCTTCATCTGGTATAGTTTATTGATGTCCCTTACGCTGAAAGACACTGTTTGCCCTTTTATGGTCACCATATCCTTGGTGCCATGTAGCCGTCCGTGGTAGAAGTCGCGCACTACCTCTAGAATAACAATGGCTGGGCACTGGCAAAATGTGTCCCATCCATGTTCCACGATCAAGCTCGGAATCAAGTCTAGTAGTGGCGTTGGCGTAGGGAAACAACCCATCTCCATCAGTAAGTCATCGTTCTCCTTCTTTCTTGATGGACGCACCTTTGCCAATACGGGCTTGTTACTTTCTGTGACTGCTTTGCCCTTTCCTTTGGTCAATGCAAGGCGGGATTACTGCCTTTGTTTTCTTTCCCATTCCTTGCATTGTTCCTCTTTTTCCTGTTCATCAAGTTCTTTTCCTTTCTTCTTCCTTAAGTGTTGTATGTTTGCTTGGCTCTTCTTCTCCTTCTATTTTTTCTTCTTTTTCTCCTCCTCTTCCTCTTCTCTCTCCTCTGTTTCAAAATCTTTCTCGAACTGATCAGAGGCCAGCAATAGGCGTTGTTCCTCTTCGAGCTGCCTTATTTCTTCGATCCTCGAGATTTCATTATTGCGGCGCACCTCCTCATCTTGTAATCTTCTTCTTCTATCACCTTCTGCGATGATGAGTTGGGCCCGTGCCATTTTCTCCTGCTTCTCTTCCTCCTTCTTTCTCCTCCTCTCCTATTTTTCTAATGCGTTAATCAAAATTGGCGGGCCACTGGTTGACCCTCCTTGCAATGCCGCATCAAGGGTGTAACATCTCCTTCTTCTCCTTCTTCAGCCGCAACCGTTTGCATTATTTCAGGTTGCGCTGTTTCTCTAAGTTGCGATGATTCCCCCTTGTCCTCCCTTACGAAGGTGGATTCTCCGTCCTTCTCTGGGCTTGCAGCCCTCTTCTTTCTTTCTTCAGGTGCCTTTCCTCACGCCTGTGCTTTTTCCTTTCTCCCCTCTCCTTCTTCTTCCTTAGCTTGGCCTTTTCATCTTCTTCATCATCCTTCTCTTTAATTTTCTTCTCTACTTTGCGATGATAGGATGGCTCACCTTCTCCAACCTTCTTTCCTTTGCTCTTCTTTTTCTTCTTTTTCTCCTCTTCCACCTCTGATTGCTTCTCTGCCGCGACTTCCTCCAACCGACTCTAATGGGTCCTTCATAGGATTCTACTTACATAGTTTCCTTAGGATCCATTATGGCTAGAGTGCTTCTCCTTGTCTCCTCTTCCACCACTTCCTCCGTCTCCTCCACCGTCACCTCTTCTATAAACAGTGGTTGGTTCACAACCCCAGCCTCGGGTAATCCTCCTCTTTTCTCCAGGTTACTTAGAATGCTCCCAAACACCTCCTTGTCATCTTGCCTCTTCTTCTCACTTTCAGTGGAGACTGCTGGTGTTGGGAGTGGGGTGCTTTCAGAACTTTGCCCCCTTTTGAATAGGACTGGCCTAGCTGCTAAAGGGTTTCGCTGGGGTCTTCCGACAATTTGAGGAACGGTGTGTGGTTGGGCAGCAAGAAGGCGACTGGCAGCAAGAAATGCTGCCTTTTGCATGGAAAGTTGGGTTGATGAAGGTGTTGAAGGTGAAGCAGAAGATTGGGAAGTTTGGTCTGCCATGGATGCTTGAGTGAAAGAAAACTGAAATCGTTAAGGGTTCTGGAAAGAAGAAAGCTCGGTATGCAAAAGCTAGGGTTTTTTTTTTTTTTTTTTTTGCAAAATGAAGCAAGTAAACGGCCTAAGATGAAGAAACTCGCTTTTATAGGTTGGGCCTTGATGGGCCCAACACGGATTCTGCGATGTCAGGCCTCGAGCTACTCAAAAAGCCTGTCGTTCGCACTTCTCACATTTATGAAGTTGCAGAGTCGTACTTCCTTTCAGCTGCAAATTCATCTTGTCCTTGGAAGCTGAAGCGATTAGACTTCTCAGTTTGCAAAAAGAATTTTCTTTGGAGTTTTATTCGAATGGGTGCAAGGTAAATAATTAACGCAATGAATTCATCAACGCAAATGCATCTTTGCAGAGGACGGGAAACAACACATAAATTCCCGCAACACACCCCTTAACCAAATGCATTTCTAGAGGATCGGGTGCACAATATTTTTACCAGCGCAACACTACCTTAACATAGTGCATCTTTGCTAAGGACGGGCAAAGAACACATACGAGCGCAACACACCCCTCAAAGCAATGCATTTGAGTTGGATGAACGCAAAGTGTATCTTGTTGTACAAGATGCACCCATTAACGCAATGCATATCGGATGTTGATTGTTTTATTATTAAAATTTTTATTATTATTATTATTATTATTTTCATCAACACAAGCCATAAAGACCTTGCGGCAATCATTTTCTTCTTATTCAACAAGCATTTACCAAGTTAAAGAATAACGCATTAAATATAGAAAAGTTAAAGGAATTAAAGAAAGCACAGAAATAAATGCAAGAGAGTTAATTGAAGAATAAATTCATAAAGTCATAAAAGCAGATTTAAAGAAGCAATAAATGACAAGGTTCAAAAACAATAAAGACAGGAATTTAGAAAGCGTTTAAACATAGTTTTGAGATATGGACCAGAAGATAGTGTTTTCTGATTAACACAATCCACATCTCTGCAGGCGATCCAGCTTGCCAACCCAATGCCTTCAGGGACATTGCTCCTTTCCATGAGGTCCGAGGGCTTCAGAGTTGTTGGGCAACGTTCCAGGTGCTCTATTTCTAAGTTCAGAAGCCAGCTGCCCCACTAGAATCTCCAAATTTCTTATTGAAGACGTCTGTGCCTGCATCACCGCATCATTTTTATCCATGTACTGCTTGAGTAGGGCCTCCAATGAGCTTCTAAAGGTGTTTGAAGATGAGGGTTGCTGGTTGTGCGACTGCCTTTGTTGACCGTGATTAGAATTGTGGTGAAAAGGAGGAGGGTTTCCCTGATTCTCTGAATTGCCACCCTGATGGTTGCTTGGCCCTCCTTGGTTAGGATTCCCTCCCCAACCGAAGTTAAGATGGTTCCTACAACCAGAATTATATGTGTTGCTGAAGGGGTTGTTCTGGATGGCGCATATTTGCTGGACAATTGATGGGCACATATCTTCCACATGTGCCCCTCCACAATCAACACAACTGATTGCAGCCACTTAAGCCAGCGTAGTAGGTTGCGTTGTTTGTTGAGAGATTGATTGCCATCAATTGGAGGATTGAGGTTAATGCGGCCATCTGAGCGGCCAGTATGGTCATTGTCTCTGCAGGGACAATGGCAGTTCCATTTCTTCTTCCTGCAGAGCCTCTTCCTCCGTATCCATCATCGACCTAATCATCCATGTTCCGCGAGATGCGGTCAAGGATGACCTTGGCCTCAGTATACGTCTTATCCATAAAACCTCCTGTCGCGGAGGCGTCGGCAACAACCTACTTTGATCTGTTCAGGCCATTATAGAATGTCTCCATCAGGACGCAATCGGGTATCCCAATATGCGAGCAGTTCTTCACCAGTCTCCTAAATCGCACCCAGGCGGTGCTTAAGGTCTCACTGTCCATTTGTTCAAAGTTTAGCACATCCTTCCATCGCCTTGCGTTGACAGCTGGAGGGAAGAACTTCTTCATTAATCGTTCAACCAGCTGATCCCATGAAGTAATCTCATTTGGCTCCAGTGAGTGAGCCCACCTCTTGGCTTCATCCCTCAAGGTGTAAGGGAAGAGATATAATCTAATACCTTCAAGGGTAACGCCAAGTATTGAGAAGTTGCCGCACATCTTGACAAAGCTGGTCAGGTGGGCATGTGGGTCTTCACCTTGTTGACCCCCCAATTGCCCTACGTTCTGGATCATTTGGAGCATGATCGGCTTGATCTCGAATCTCACATTCTTCTCGACCATCGGCCTTGAAATCCCAGGCGAAAAATTGTACAGATTGGGCGTTGCATAGTTCCTAATGAGAATGTTGCGGTCAGCAGCAAGGAAAACTAGATCTTGCACTGGTCGTACTGCCCCTTGATTTTCTGCGAGAGCCACATTGTCATATTATCTGCCATATTAGCTGCTTTCTTTCGCCTCGCTCAGTTCTGGCATGCCCTAGCGCGAAATGTATGCTTGATCTCTAGGTCAGCTTCGAATTCTGGTTTAATCCCTGTACTCATAAACTGTCAGACTGCTTTCTGCATTGAACAGCCAGTACAAAGAGATTTGTCCTGCAAAATATCACAAACATACTCAACAATAACCGTTACCAATCCCCAGCAACGACGCCATAAACTTGTAAGCGCATAAAATGATGATGCGATGATATGCGATATTACTTCTACATGTATGCATTATTAATGGAATGCTTGCAGTATGCTATGCATTGTCACAAGTTTCCTTGCGTTAAAACCAAGTATAATTTCACCGCAAGTTTCTCGAAATGAACTGAGATCGAACATAGAGATTGTGTAGTTAATGTGTTATGTTCGTAATATATGTGACCGGGGGTTTTTCAATTAATAAAAGATTGGTTTGTACAGGTATTTAAAATTTCGGTAAAGTAAAATATGCGGTAAAGTAAAACATGCAGTAAAGTAAAGTTGCGGTAATAAAATAAAATGCGAAAAAAGTAAACCTAAGCTATTACGATACAAGATACAGGATACTGATACATGATACTGAGATTGAGACTGGCGTGAAGATTATACAAAGGGTCGTGGTATGCGGTGGCAAGTCTTTATGTATGAAACAGAGATAGAAAAGATAATTAATATAAACATCGCAAGTTCATTAATTGCGTTAAAGATATAACTACGGTTCCGCTTTCCCCTGGCGTACACCTCTCGATGATCGGCCATGTTCCCACCATCTCTGTGGTGAAACAGGGATGAACATAATGAATGCAAGGTTGCTTCCATCTTTGGAAGTACTTCTCGCTTTAGTTAACGCATTCTTCTAACCTTCTCTCGACAGGCAGAATGGCATCTTCACTTCTGCTCTCACAGGTGAAGATGCCATCTAGCATGCTTTAGCTAAACATATTTATTTCTTTAGCACAGATTAATTTACTTGTTTAATTCATTCTAATTACCAAGGTATTAAGAAAACATCATGGAGAAAGCGATTAATGGAGGAACATAAATAAACAGAAAGATGGAGATGAAAATGATCATGACATTTAATACTAACATTTAGCATCTGATACATGGTGTGAATGATAAAGATTAAGGAGATGAATACAATTGATGATAAGAGATAGAAACAAATACAGAAAAGTGCCAACGTCTTGACATAGATCTAAACAGTGGATGTGTTTACCGGCGAATAGAGTGAATGGAAGGAAGAACTTCCCTCTCAGGCTTGCTTGTCCAGTAGGAGTGACCTTGGTACAAAGCTTCACGGCGGGGATTTAATAGATTTGCCCTGAGACTCACCTCTCGGCCTTGTCTCTTAAATCGTCCCGGATCTTCTTCGATCAGCACTCGGACCAGTATTTCTCTCAACATACAAGTATCAAAATATGCCCATCTCAAGTATACTTTCTCATAGAATTTCAGAGGCTATTTATAGGCTCAGCTTTGACTCTCTGACTTATGGACCCCACTTTACTGTTATGGCAATTCCAAAAATGGTGGAATGAATATTCCTTCTGTTATGCGATCAACCGCTTCAGAAATGCACAACAGTCAGCTATACACGTAATCCTCCGCAATTGCGTTGCTCTTTTGCATCTTCGATCGTTTGTCCGCATGTGATGTTGTTTTTTATTACCGTATGCGGTTGAAGTTGCATTGATCGCAAAGCTCTTAATCGATTGTCACATACGCCATTATTGCGTTGATTGTCTATTCATTTTTGAATGATGGGCGCAATGCGACGTAGATGCGTTGTTCTTTTCTCTTGAGCCATGAACGCATGCGGTGACTTGATTTCCTACAAAACAAACTTAAAATATTCTTTTCTACTATCGCAATGGTGTCAGTGGATGTATTGATGACAAATTATAATTCTTGCATTTCGTAGCCAATTTATATACAATTGACGCAACTTTCCTCTCTTTTAACCACAATATCTAAATAAAGCAGTATAAATAACTTGTAGAAATACAAGTTATCAACAACCCGCTTCTGTTACTCTTTAACTTGTTGACAGAACAATCAAATACCCTCAAGGAAAGATTGAAGACGTTCTGGTAAAGGTTGACAACTTCATATTCCTAGCAGATTTTATCATCTTGGACTATGAAGCAGATAGGGAGGTACCAATTATTCTTGGACGCCCCTTCTTAACTACTGGGAAAGTTTTAATTGACGTGCATAAAGGAGAATTAACTATGCACATAGATAATCAAGAGGTGAAGTTTAATGTGTTAAACGCATTAAAGTTCCCAGATAGTGAAGATTATCAGTTGAATAGTTTAGAGTTGCCTGAAGAAGAGACCCAAGTGTGCGAGGTCCTCACGTTGGAGGAGAACCTAAAAGAACCAGAGCTGCCAAGTCTAAGTGAGCGGCGGACGAAACCAACGCGTCCATCACTAGAGGAACCACCAGAACTTGAGTTGAAACTGTTACCTAGTCACTGAAATATGCCTTCCTTGGAACAAATGAAGCTTTACTTGTAATTATTTTCGCGAATCTTGCTGAGCCTAACGAGCACTCTCTTTTGCAGATGCTAAAAAAGTACATGCGTGCAATAGGTTGGACGCTAGCGGATATCCGTGGCATCAACCCATCTTATTGCATGCATAAGATCAGGCTGGAAGAAGGGAAGTCGGGATCGATTGAGCCTCAAAGAAGGCTGAACCCCATAATGAAGGATGTGGTCAAGAAAGAAATCTTAAAATGGTTGGACGCAAGAGTCATCTATCCTATATCCGACAGCAACTGGGTAAGCCCAGTCCAATGCGTTCCCAAGAAAGGGGGAACAACTGTGATAGTCAATAGCAATAATGAGCTCATACCTTTGAGGACTGTCACAGGCTGGCACATCTGTATAGACTATAGGAAGCTCAACTCGGCAACCAAGAAAGACCACTTCCCCCTTCCTTTCAATGACTAAATGCTTGATAGACTTACTAGCAAAGAATTTTATTGCTTTCTTGATGGACTCTGATTATAACCAAATTTTAATCGACCTAGAAGATCAGGAAAAGACAACATTTACCTGTCCCTTTGGAACGTTCGCATTTAGACGCATGCCCTTTGGGTTGTGTAACGCACCTAGAACATTCCAAAGGTGTATGATGGCTATTTTCTCTGACGTCTTGGAGAAGACTGTTGAAATCTTCATGGACGATTTCTCAGTCTTTGGAGACTCATTCCAATCATACTTAGATAATTTGGAGGCCGTCCTCGCTCGATGCGAGGAAACAAACCTTGTTCTGAATTGAGAAAAATGTCACTTCATGGTGACTGAAGGGATTGTCTTAGGCCACAAAGTATCTAAAGCTGGATTAGAAGTAGATGAAGCCAAGATAGATGCCATAGCTAAACTTCCACCACCATCAAATGTTAAAGCTCTACGAAGTTTTCTAGGGCATGCTGGCTTCTATCGAAGGTTCGTTCGAGGATTCTCTCAAATTTCCTGACCTCTGAGCGCATTACTAGAGGCAAACCGGCCCTACAATTTCAATGAAGACTGCTGTGATGCATTTGAAACATTGAAATATGAATTGACTACAGCCACAGTACTAATAGCACCGGATTGGATGCAGCATTTTATTCTCATGTGTGATGCGAGTGATGTTGCAGTAGGTACAATGTTGGGACAGAAGAAAGAAAATTTGATACATCCCATCTCTTACGCGTCTAAACACTGAATGACTCTCAGGAACACTACACAATCACTGAAAAAGAAATGTTGGTTGTAGTGTTTGGCATCGAGAAGTTTAGATCTTATTTAGTTGGTGCATCAGCCACCATTTATACAAATCACTCAGCTATAAAGTTTTTTATGAGTAAAAAGGATGCGAAGCCAAGATTAATAAGATGGGTGCTGCTGTTATAGGAATTTGACATTGATATTCAGGACAGAAAGGGAACTGAGAATTAGGTGGCTGACCACCTGTCCAGATTAGAAAATCAAGAAATGCAAGATCAAGAAAGTGAAATCAAAGACGCATTTCCTAATGAAAGCTTGTTCAGAGTTGAAGGCAGGGAACCTTGGTACGCGGACATAGTTAATTACTTAACTACCAAGCAATTCCCTGGGAACTTCAACTCTCAGCAAAATAAACGGTTAGTACATGACAACAAATTTTATTTTTGGGATGAACCGTTTCTCTATAAACAAGGCCCTGAGTCCATAATGTGTTGATGCATTCCAGAGGAGGATACACAACACATCTTGGCTGAGTGTCATGACTCTCCTTACGGAGGGCATTTCGATGGGCAAAGAACTGCTGTAAAGATCCTTCAAAGCGGATACTTCTGGCCCACCCTCTTCAAGGACGTGAGGGAGTTTGTTCGTAAATATGACCGCTGCCAACGCACCGGGAATATTTCATCAAGGGACGCAATGCCCTTGAACAATATTCTTGAAGTTGAATTATTTAATGTTTGGGGCATTGATTTTATGGGACCTTTTCCCCCATCCTGCGGCCAACAATATATCTTGCTTGCAGTAGACTATGTATCAAAGTGGATAGAAGCAGTAGCTTGTGCCAGAAATGATACGTCCACTGTTTCTAAGTTTCTTACCAGGAACATTTTCATACGCTTTAGAACGCCAAGAGCCCTGACAAGTGACGAAGGTACGTTTTTCATTAATCGCATCATTTCTAAATTACTTGCCAAATATAATGTTAGGCACAAGATCGCTACCGCCTACCAACCACAAACAAACGGTCAAGCTAAAGTATCCAATCGGGAAATAAAATCTATCCTGGAGAAAGTTGTCAATGCATCGTGGAAAGACTGGGCACAGAGACTGGATGAAGCGCTCTAAGCCTACAAGATGCCCTACAAGACCCCCATAGGTATGTCTTCATACTCTCTAGTATTTGGAAAAGCTTGTCACTTACCCCTAGAGTTGGAGCACAAGGCTTTTTGGGCAATTAAAAATTTGAACTTGGACGCTGCGGGCGCTCAACGTAAACTTTAGCTCAATGAGCTTGAGGAGTGGCGATTGAACGCATATGAGAATAACAAGCTCTACAAGGAGAAGACAAAACGTTGGCACGACCAACGCATTAGTAAGAAAGAGTTTGTTGTTGACCAAAAAGTTTTATTGTTCAATTCACGTTTGCGTTTGTTCCCAGGGAAGTTAAAGTCCAGGTGGTCAGGACCATTCATCATTAAAACAGTCTTTCCATATGGAGCAGTAGAATTAACACGGGAGGATGGCACCAATGCGTTCAAAGTAAATGGCCAAAGAGTGAAGCCATACTTTAAAGATGGCATAGAACATCAAAAGTCATCTCTCGCACTACGTGAAGCCAGCTGAGGCCCGCGTCAAAGCATCCCTGCGCTCGAATCGACATATATCCCAGGGACGCTTCCTTTTTCCTTGTTCTTTTTGCATTATGTATTTTACCAATATTTTTTAGTTTGTTTGTTTGTTTGTCTGTGTTTTAAGATTGATTGTTCATTGTTATTGCCTTCATAAGCTAAAGATTTTACTTGTTTTTTTAAAAAATTTGTGTATAATCAGGATGGGAATAACGGGTGCGTTAGACTTAAGTCTAACGCATGGCCCTAGACGAAAGGACGCATCTCGAAAATGCAAAGCACTCGAGTGCTTGGAAACCCAAGAACGTCCCTTCGACTGCACATTAAATGAGCGCCTGACGTCGCCCCACTCTCTCTCCCTAGCCTATAAAAATCCAAACCCTTCGTTTTCTTCTTCTTCCTTATTTACCCTCAAGCCCTCTGTGAAAAGAAAAGAAAAAGCCCTAGCCCTCTCATTTTCCCTCACTACCGTTCTACTCAAGCATCTCTCCGGCCACAATGTCGTCAGCATCTGATAGTCAGAATCAAACGATGAGCTTTGGAAATGACTCGCCGGTAAGTTCTTTCTCCTCATTGTCTGTTTCAACTTCGCCTCCTCCTAGCCCTCGAAAAACCTCAGAAGCCTCTGTCCAATCCAAATCTCTGCACGGCGGAGCAACCTCCACTTCCCAGTGACCATCTCGGTCGAAGCCTATCACAACACCCACAAAACCTCCTTCTAAGACTCCTAAGCCAAAGCCCAAAACCCCTTCAAAACCGAGGCAACATCTGTCATCTACGACTGCCAAAAAGCCATATACCCAAACTGCCCCACCACATTCATCCCAAACATCACTCCGGTGGGTGCAACGCATGACCCCATTCCATCATACCTTCATAACGCCCCATCACCAGCCATGTGTCCACGTCCTCCACTTTCAATCCAACCCTTAGCCACCATCTACCCAATTGAAATAGACGTGTCCAGCCAACCACCGCGTTCACCCATCTTCATCTTATCCCCTGGGTCGCCTCATACCCCATCAGGCACCCCTCCATTTACCCCACCTAGGCCCAGCTCTAACAGTCCTACGTCAGAGTGTAACCTTGAAGAATTAGCAAAATTGGCTCGATTGGACGAGCAAGAAGTGTTTGGTGCTATTTTGGCAAGCCTAAATCAAGGCCAAGAGGAAGAGCAAGTGATGCATTCCGACCCACCTAATGCATCACTTGAATTGGACAAAGCGGATACGCAATGATGCTCGAAGCAGAATTAGAAAAAGAAGATGAAGAAAGGGGATTTGGCCCAGACGCGTCTCAATCACGCCAAACTGACGTGAATGAAGGGCCCTCAAAAGCAAAGAGAGTGACAAGAAAAAGAAAATTAATCTTGGAGGAAGAAGATGAGCAGTCAGCATCCGGCCCTGAGGATGCAATGCGTAGGAGCTGCTCAAGGCACGACACATTAGAGAAAAACTTGGAAGATTATCAGCCCGCAAGGCAGGGCGAAGGAAGATAGCTCTCCAAAGGGAATTGGAGAATGAATTGAGAGAGTTGGCACGAGAAGCCAAGGAACATGTAGCGGGCAAACGCAAGGTAACCAACGCATTACCTAAGAAGACCACAGGAAGAAAGCATCAGCTCAATGATATCCTTGTATAGAAAGGCTTCTTTCCTGAATGCAACCCGCTGCCAGTATACATAAGAGACGCCATAAACGCAATGGGTTGGGGTCAGTTCTTCATTGAGCACACAAGAATTTGGCCCAACCTTGTCCCCTAGTTCTACAGTTGTGAGTTTGACATGAAGAAGAATACAATGTTTGTTGATGGGGTATTGGTGCGTTTCTCATCCGATAAGATCAACGAAGTGTTCAACATCGCTAGTAATCTGGACACAAAAGGCAACTGCATCTTGGAGCAACCAACGTCGAGCCAACTTGAAGATGCGTTAAGAATGGTAGCCAAGCCTGGAAGCAAGTGGCAAACATCTAGAAATGGAGCAAAGATGCTAGCTTCCAGGAACCTAAACCCAAACGCAAATCTATGGTATTATCTTATTAAGAAAAGCATCATGCCTTCAACGCATGATGAAACATTGTCGAAATAACGCGTCTTGGCTACTTTTGTATCATGTAGTGCATCCCTTTAGACGTTGGAAGAATAATAAGGGATCAGATCAAGGCCATCAAAACCAAACCAAGAGGACAACTGTATTTTCCATGGCTGATCTGTGCATTGTGTGAACGCAGGGGCATCCTTCTGAGGGATGATCATGAAGAGATCGATGGTCTGATGGACATCAAGTTAATCAGGCGTTTACTTCATGGTTCGCTGCATTAGCCTGCCTTGCCTCCCAAAGAAGTGGCAACCAGACCACGATCATCTAAATGTGCCCCCAAAAGAAGATGCGTCCAGCTAGTTGAACACAACGATAAAGCTTCAGAGCATGAAAATTACAAAGTAGAGCTTGAACTTACAAATGAAGAAGCGCGGCCAACCCTAAACCTCACTCTTCATGACTCACCAGTGGCCCCGTCAGAAGGGAGTCTTGATAAAACGCATCAAGAACCTACTGACATAGATCAAGACATCCCTTGTTCCCTTCATTCACCCTCACCAAGTCTAATTCCCAATTTTGTGCCTCCTCCAACCATCTTTGAACCAACTGGGTTAGGATCAAGCAACACAATAAATTTTGAAGACCCAGTTGGAAGAAGTGAAAAGCTAGCACCACCTCAACGCAGCACTGACCTTAAAGAGTTGAAAACTTTCATCAGTGATCAACTCAGACCATTGGCCGCATCCATCGAAATCCTTCAGCAACAAAACCGGGTTCTAAGAGATTACCTAAGGCAGAAAAACAAGAAGGATGCAAGACCAATTTGTTTATACAACGTAATACATTAATCAGGTCTTGGTTGGAATGTTTGCTCTGCCTCCACTACCTGCTCATCTTAGAAACCCATTGCGCTTTACGGATGAAGACCTTGCAGAAGAACGCAGGGATGACGCGCTAGCACAATGAATTTTTGGGGTGTGGGATTTTGTATTTTGATTTATTTGATTATCTTTTGTATTAGTTTGACTTGTTTGTTTATTTCATGTTATTCTATGAAAATGAATGAGAAATTTTTATCATTTTTTTCTTGTGTTTGACCTTAGCATACTCTTTTTTTGTTCTTTAGCTATTTTCTAGTCTTGTGCTTTACCTGACCTCAATGATATCAATTATATGAAATATATAAGTATAGAGCAGGCGTTAGGAAAATCAACAAAGCCTAAACATCCCTAAAAAGACTACATGTTTTCTTTCTAACGCATGTAAGCTCTAAATCAAAACTCTTTTCGCAATCTCAAAGCCTTTTTCGAAATTTTGTTTCTCTTTTAGCAATGAGGATTTAGCTCATCTCGAAATTTGGAATGAGGGAAATTCGAGTTAAGACGCATCAAACAAGTACATCATAAAGAAAGGAAACAAATAAGAAAAATGTTAAACGCAACTCCTCTGTCATTACTTCAAAAGAAAAAACCTTAAAGTGACATGAGTTAAAAAGTTAGAACAGGCACTTAGCCATAGTTGGATGCTTGCATGACACCCGTGGGGGCAAGCCAAAACGAAGTTAAGTCCTAGACTAATGCGTCCCATAGAACTCCTCTATCTAGTCTAAAGAAATTGTATCTTGAAACGCATGAATATTAGATATGAGTTTAGTTGTGAAGGGTTCTCACCTGTAATTGGATGCTCGCATGACACCCGTGGGGGCAAGCCAAAATGAAAGTGGGATACCTGGAACAACGCATGCGTAATTGAAAATTCATAATTTTTTTCTTTATATGGCATTTATCTTAAAAAGAGCATCTAATGCATTGCTGGTTTAGAAAAAACGGGAATGTTTGAGAAACGAAAGGAGTTGTTGATAAAAGGCTTGCTGCACCTGAAACTAAACATTATTCCTTTTAGAAAAGAGTCAATCTGTGTTACATTTTCCAAACTCTTATCTCAAGCTTATAATTGAATATGATGAGAGGTGAACTCTGCACACTTAAGACAAGGGAGATAACAAATAATTAGTTTGGAATGCTTGAGGACAAGCATTGTTCATATTTGGGGGTGGTTATAACTTGTAGAAATACAAGTTATTTTGGCTCTTAAGTTGGAACAACTATGGTTTTTAATGATAAATTCTCTTCATTTTTAGAAGAAACGCATGGAATTACTCAAACATTAGCAAACTCATGCAAAAAAAGTTTTATTGCGGCACTAATGCATTATATTGCAGGATTTCAACAAGAAGCTAACACATGAATAAGAAGTGTCGCAGGCAAAAGCTCTAACGCATGGGCCATGCATCGGAGGGAATTCAATGCAAAGAAGATTTATTGATGCAGGCTGTTTATGTCAAATCACCACTTGCAAGTATGGGCACCTGCAGCAGGCGGCGTCTGAAAAGCTTCTGAATGTCAAGCGGCCGAGTAAGGCATGGACTTTAATGCTGCCCATCACCAAGCTGGAGATGACCAATGCCTATAAATAGATGAAATCCCTCCAGAGTTCAAAGATACAAATTCCAAAAATTTTCAAGTTCTCACTCTCTGTATTAGCGTAGTCATGATTGTAGATCTTTAGAAGCTGTACTGTGGTGCCAAGACGATCAGAAGGGTTGAGAACCACTATCACTGCCGGTCAAGGAGTGGAGAAAGTCGAGCTTGAGAAAGACACTTCGTCCAATTCCTATACAAGTGATTGTACACAACTAGAATTGAGCCAAAGAGATACAAGAGATTGTACTCTGCGGCTTAACTCAGTTCCTTTCATCTCATTTATCACTTTCATTTCATCTGATTAAATATTGCTTTTGTATGCATCTATACTTTATGCAAAACTTCACTTCAAACGCCTAAGGAAACTTGATCAATTGGTAAAAGCATCCTTAGCTTAGATTATTTGAAAGAGTAAATAAGCCAGCATCAAGTAGAACGCCTAGTACATCTAGAGATAGACTTACTGGTGTTTATTGCATTCTGTGTTCGACGCATGCATCCTAGAGATAGGTTTTGTATGTTATTCGCATTGAGAAGTGTTGAATAAAGTCTAATGCATAAACAAAGACAAGCGAATCATCCCATCTCATCCACATCACACTCTGGTTTGTGTACATTCATCTTAGATCGACGCATACCACTTACATTAAAATCCATTTTCGCATGATTCATCACTCACTACTCAACTCTTTTGTATCTTCCTGCACAAGTACAACACCATAGTGTAAATAACACATTTCTCTCATACATTTAGGAAACCCCTACAATAGTTACAACGCAAGGTCTGCGTTAGCTTAACTGAATCCTTGAGTTCGACCCTGGACTTACCAGGAACCTAAATTGGATTTATACTGTGGTCTAATTTAGGAAAACTTGAACGTCAATAGGAAGAGTGCCGTGCGTTCTGTTGCACATCTCTAACGCACCAACGCATTACAAATACATAAACGCATCAAAGCATCAACACATCATTTATACTTAGAACTTATTGTTCCAATTTATTTTATACAATACACTCCCAGCTCGAATCACGATAGCAACAAACATTTACCACTCCCGTTATTTTGGGTTTTGATATCATGTGTATCTCACTGACTAGAATTATAGTTCAAATGGGAGCTTGTTGGGTTTTATGCTCTAAAACTCGTAGATAGTAAACGTAAATAATTGGTTGTCATCAATAAAGAATTAACGGTGTTATTTCAATAAATGTTATTGATTTTGTTATATTCATTTTGTCTTAATAACCCTAAATCTAATAAATTAACATTCTAGGTGTTTTATGAGTCTTGGACTGTATGTGCAGACATACAGGGATCAATGTTCAAGATACAGTCTAAAGGGTCTATAGTATAATGATAAGGCTGAGTTGTTGGGATTGGTGTCCTAATTCTCCTGGTAGTCTGGTAGTTTGTAAACACTTTGTAAATATATTGTTATTAATAAAAATAAGTGTTATTTTATAAGCATTTATTCAATCCAATAAACTAATATTCGTGGTTATTTTATGTAACTTAAGCACATATGTGGAGACATACGAGTGGATTGTGCCTTAAGTAATAATTGGTCTGTAGTAGATGGATAAAAGAGGGGTACCTTATCCTGATGACACTATGGATACAGCCCACTTTGTAGATGTTACAAGAGTTGTAAAGTGCTACAAATAGTCTGATCCTGAGCATTTATGTGGAGACATGCGAGCAGGGTATCCTATATAAAGAGTTTATATAAGACCGGACCACAAAATGATTAGTTTCTTTATATAACGCCATTGATAATTGAGACTTACATTTTCCTAGAATGACCACAGGTGACATGACCTTAATCCTGAGTGAGTTGGAAACTCCTGCTCATGAGGGCGGTTCTTTGATTTGTATGGGTGAGAGTGACTAAAATGCCAATTCAATAAGTCTACCATTTTCGGGATTCGTGTTATTAGGAAACTGGGAACTCGGCTAAACAAGACGGAATTCATTCCTTTCTCGAAGCAGGGGTAAGTAGATAAATTACTCCCTTAAGGGCTAATTACGGGTCTTGAACATAGTGGTCACACCCTCTCCTCACCCAAGAGGACTTAGTCATAGTAGGACTATGACTTATTGTTCATCAGAGGAATCAGTGGTACTTAAGGAGTTAGATATAACTATAGGGGCAAAACGATAAATTGGCCAAACTGTAATTACGAGCGATTTGTGAAGGGTCATCGCACTATTGATTGGTCATATGGACACAGAAATATATTTGTAGTACAAAGAGTGCAACCGTCGGTCTTTATGAAGTGCTTGACAATTAACAGATGGTGAATATCGTGATTAAAGAGTTTAGTCAGTTGTTCACGTACCTTTAGAGCTTCAAGCTACAGGTCCACAAGGTTCCCTTGGTAGCTCAATGGGTTCAAGTTGAGAATCAGATTTTGGGTTAGCTTGAACTGTTCAAATTAACAAGAGGAAATTCAATTATATGTTATATAATTGATATGATGTATTTGATACATTATTGGAGGAATTAATATAAATATGATTTATATTAAATACCATAAAATAGAAAAAGAACTATAGTTTATATGTTTCATATGATGAAATATTAAAACTATAGGTTATCAATATGATATGATAAGTTGGTTATTGTATGTATTTATAATATATTAATTATGTAGTAATTAATTATTCTTTTTCTTTAATAACCAAATTGAGTGGGAAGTTGTTGGAAGTTTTGTGGTGACTGTGAGATAAAAGAAAAATGGTTTTCCAAAATTCAGAGGTTGATATTTTCATTCGGTTTGATCTCAAAAAAAGGCTATCAAATAAAAGTGTTTTACTAAACGATAGCATATAGAGACTACATGATTGAGTTTCGAGTTTACTATACGATAGTTACTCGTTTATTCGTTGCTACACGATCGAGTAGTAAGTTTATACGATAGGCTTCTTCTTACTAAACGATCGAGTATCTAGTCTATACGATAGACTTCATCCATCTCCCACTTACTTGATCGTCTACCTCCTTCATTCCTCTATCCAAAGTCACACAAAGCCCACAACTCCTAGATTCTTACACCAAGAATACCAAAGTAACTCGTATGGTGGTGTTCCAGTTCCGCTCAAGGTTCAAGGATCGAGTTGAACTCGATTGTGACCGAGGTTCATCCAATCGTTCGTTGAGATCAAGTTCTAATCGTTGAGTTCGAGTTCATGCTATTGAACGAGTTGCTGAAAAATTAAGGGATACTTAAAGAAAGGTTCTTAAAAGGTTTGTATACTCTATTCCTTGTCTGTTCATTTAAAGAAGCATGTTGTAATTTATTGTTTTGCATAATCTGTTCCGCTGGACTATAATTGTTTGTGTTATTTCTTAATGGGGTTTTGAACGATTCGCTTCCGCTCACTGGTACTCTATTTAGAGTTCCTCATGGGTACCTTATCTTCGTGACACTATGGATACAACCCACCTTGTATTTGATACAAACACAATGATCCAATGTGTTTATATAGGTGACATGCGAGTGAGGGTATCCTATGCAATGAGTTTGCATAAGACTGGACTGTGAAATAGTAAGCATTAAATGTAACACCTTTGACTAGCTAGGTTTCCATTTCAATAGGATAACCTAGGCAATTTAGTCTTAATCTTGAGTCTATTATGAACTATTGTTCACGAGGGATTCTTCTTTGATTTGCATGAGTCAGAATGGCCAGTTTGCCTACTCAATAAACCTACCATTTTGGGGACAAGACTGAGTGGGGAACTAGGAACATAATAACACAAGATGGATTTTACTACTTCCCAACTTTAGGGCAAGTAGATGAGTGTTCTCTTAAGTGGTGTCTCCGGGACTTGAACAAAGGACTCTACCCTCTCATTGGCCTGAGAGGAGGTTTCTGTTTAATGGTTGAACCATAAACAAGTTATTCATTAGAGAAGCATTGATACTTAAGGATATAGAGGTACCATAAGGGTAAAATAGTAATTTGACCTAGGTGGTATTACAAACACTCGTGAAGAACTAACTTGCTGTTACTGATCTATATCCGCGAACACATAAATATATCTACAGTGAGAAGAGTGCAGTTGCAGGTCTTTAGTGGAGTGTATCCACAGTTAACGAATATTGACTAATTTAGTTAATGAGTTTAGCCAATTAATCTCATATCATTGGAGTTTCTGACCTGTAGGTCTATGAGATCTCCTTTCTAGTTCGTAAAGAGAATTAAGGTAACTATATCTTGAATTAAGTTTGAAATGTTCAAATTCACTTAGGAAAATAATATAATGTATAATGATACATCACAATATAAAGTTTATATTTTAATTAATCTTTATAATATAAATTTAATTTTGAATATGATTCAAAATTAATTTATGGAGAATTAAATATTTGAAAGAGTTCAAATATTAATTTAATATGAATTATATTCATACTAAAACTGTAGATTAAAATTAATGCGTATTTGATACACATTAAAACTATAGGTTATGAGAGAAATACAATTGAATGATTCAAATATAGGCTAAATTAAATAATTGATATTTAGTTTGGTAATTATTTAATTAGATAATTAAATAATTATTTAATTTAATTAACTTTGATTTAATTAAATTTATTGAATTAAAATTATAGGTTATGTGAAAGATGTTTCATTTAATATAATTTAAATGAAATCATTAATTAGTTAAATCAATTAATCAAATAACTCCCAGGGGAGTTATCTAAAATATGGGTTATCTCATGTTATCTTCATCTCTCTCCTGTTAGTTAAGAGACTTGCAAAACATAAGTTTTATAGGTGAATTGTATTTTGAACATAGAAAGGTTTTGTAGGTTTTTGCTCTCCAAAAATTCTCCACCCTCTTCCCATATTTAATTGGTTCCCACAAACCAAAAATACCAAAAGTTCTCAGAGAATAGGAGGGAAACCTTTTGGTGGTATTGATTAATCCCAAGGAGTTTTTTTTGGTGATTTCCAACCGAGGTTTTTATAAAAGTAAGTTTGTTCTCTTTCTCTGTAAAATTAATTTTATGCATGCTTAACCTAGATTAATATTATAGTAAGCTATTTATTTTTGGTCCCTGTAATGTTTCTGACTTTTCTAAGTGTGATTACTTCATGTTTCCTAAATTAATAACGAGTAATGGTCTTTTATTCTTCTGCTGCGTTAGGGCTTTCAACCCTACGGGTCGATGTAGGCACAACAGTGGGTGCAGAGGGAGGCATCATTTCAGTTGAAGCAAGGGGTCGATCTTGTTGTAGCTTTTCTTGATCAAGCTCGAGGGAAGAGAAAGTGACGTCTGTTAGAGAAGTTTGAGTCATAGGAGCAGAAGGAGATATCATAGCTGGAGGAAGAGACATCATTGATGGCAATTTGGTAGCGAACGACTAGTTCTTTTTAAAGGCAATGTTTCCTTGTAGCTTTTTGATCAAGCCAACATCGATGGCTGGCTTTACTTTACATCTGTCTTCATCCTTAGGTACTACCACTCCTGATCAAACCAATTGTGTCCAACACATTTCATATTAATTATAAATGAACTAAATAAAACATCTATATAGAAGTTTACACATTCTCTTTTTTATTACTTTTAAATTTCATGTTAGATATTTATTATTTAAATTTTAATTAAATTTTTTTGGAAACCAAACTAAAAATTATTCTATACGAGTCATTCTGTCAGTTGCAATATGTGGGGTGGGGGAATCAAATCTTTGACTTTGAGATTAATAGTACAAACACTATGCCAGCTAGACTCAATTTGGCAAATTTAATTGAAACTTATTAGTCTATTCATTTAAACATTTATGATATAAAATTTTTGGACCTGCATCATGTCCTTAAACTAGTTTGAACTAAATTTGGAAAATAGAATCTCTTATTCAGATTTTAGTTATATGATATCTTTATTTCTTTTAATTAAATTATTATAAAAAAATATTTAAGAAACTCAATTTGTAATTTAACATTTTATTTTTCATGAAATAAAGGTTCATAATTACTTTTACACCATGTAATTCTTGAACTTTAAATTTATAACAATTTAGTCACTAAACTTCAATAAGTAATAATTTAATCCTTGTAATTCTAACTTATAATTAGATATGTCCACGGGGCGAGGCAGGGATGAGGAAGCCTTTCCCATCCCTGCCCTCGCCCCTTATTCCATTCTCCGTCCCCACGAATTTCCCCATGGGGAATGAGGTAGGGATTCGGCAAGGAAAAAATTTCCAACCTTGATTTTTTCTAATATTTTTTTCAATTTCAATTTTATATATATATGTTTAAATAATTAAAATATTTATAATTATCCTAACAAAGTCTACAATATATATATATATATATATATTAAAAATTTATAGTTTATATACAAAAGTCGGGTGGGGCGGGGACACGGGGCGGGGTCGGGGGCGGAAAATATAATCCCCGTCCCCGACCCCAAATTGTCAATGGGGGAAAAAATCCCCACTCCTTCCCCTATTCTCCATGTATTCGGGGATTCCTTTTCCCATTCGGGGTAGGTCCCCGAGGGACCCGACCCCATAGACTTTTGAACATCTCTACTTGTAATGACTTAACCCCTATTATGAAAGATATTATTAAGATTGGTTAAAGATTTACGTACGTAGATAAATAAATTGGTTGGGGATTAATTATTTACTTATTTTTGTTTAATTTTTATGAAGCATAAAAGCTAAGGATTGTTTGGGCCACCAACTTGAAATTAGAATGAGGTATTATTGTTTTTTTTTCTATATATATATTTGTGAGTGTCCAGGCTAGCTTATGTGTACCCTCGACTAATCTTACGAAACAACGCGTCTGACCCTACAACATTTGAGTATCAAGGAAAGTCGTAGGATATTAAATCGTAGGTAGGTGACCATTTAGAAAAGTAGGGTATTATAGTCCACACCATGTTTAGCTACAATATTTCTATTTTAAATCTCTACAAGTGTTTACTATATACGTTCCCCATAAGGGGGGGGGGGGGGGGGTGCATTTGGTGCACGAGTTTGGAATCTTAAGTCTGGGAATATTAAGCCTGGAGTTGGGCTAGGAGGCTTAGATGGCTTGGATATAAGATAACCATTTCTCATAATATAACTACCAATGGAACTGTCCAAAGACAATCTCGTGATATGACCATTTATAGCTACATATATAAGCTAAAATCAAAATTAACTGTCTATTTGCCCAAGATAGTACCTTCCCCCATATGTATCCTTTGGTGTTCTTCTGACCCTCCTCTTGGTACGATCCATCCTCATTGACCCAAAAGTGTGGATTACCAGCGCATTGAACTCCAGCCAACTACAACGATCAAATATTCCCTTTTAACTTTAGAAGTTTATGCTAGAGACAAAGGTTATAGGTACAAAATTTATCTGCAGCATCTGGAGCTCTACTTTCTTAATTTATCGGCCATTTATAAAAATCTTTGTATTTCCATTGCTAGCATCTGCCTTAATAGGCCCCCCAATGTTAAGATGAAGAGTAATTATCTTTGAAGATTTCTGTCCTTCCTGTCAAATAGATTAGAAAGTTTAATTTAATAACCAAGAATTACATCTTGAAAATAAGAAAAGGAGGAAAACTCAAGATAACAAGATTCACCTTTCCCCATAGACTAGAAACTTTGTCATACCACGAATTTCCTGGTTTTAGCTTCTTTGGTGGGTTGGGGCAGGTCTATAGCATTGTAAGCTCCTCAAAAGATAAAGGTTTCCCATTCACACAAACATACTCTGGTGGCAGCTGATTCGCCTCACAACAGTTCTCAGCCTTCATAACCTGTCGAATCTCTAACTCATTCAGCAGTCTCTTAAGCATTCTGGAACATTTTCCTAAATTTCCTCGCTTAGACTCAAGAATATGAAAACCTACGCAAGTAACACATTTGTGACCTTTAGGCATTGAACCCATAGCTCTAAGCACACAGTTACTACAATACTTGGCATCACACACGATGCAGACCTCCTTTTCAGTAAATCGATTCCCCTTGCAGCATCGATAACAAGATCAACTCTTTCCTTTTCTTAGTGGTTCTCTTCTCATTCGCAATGTTTCTGGCACATCCTGACTATACTCTTCATTATATGTATAATCAGACTCAGGGTCAAGAAATGTTGTAGCTGACCGCCTACCATTACCACCTCCCTCATTTACAACTTTCATAGATGAAACGTAGGAAGATGGTGTTGGAAATCAAGACAGACGTAGCGGAATTAGGATCTAATTACACTCTAATTGCTTTAAATTTAAAAGAAAATAGCATGCAATTTGAAAGAAAACAATAATTAAATTTACTTTTTAGCTTCCGAAAACCGCTCTTCTTCGCTAAATCTTGACCCGAACACAAACGGACCACCACTAGAGTTGACCTACTATCCTCTGGTCTCAGAATCGGGTTGTGGAACCTGATGGATGAAGAAAACCGAGAGAGAGAAAAGAGATGGAAAATAATATGGAATTTGGATAGGGTTTGGGTTTGTTTTTTCAGCCCAATTTTGAAAACAAAATTGTTAAATTATCAAAAACCTTTAATTTAATTTCAAAAGCCCATTTTGAGAAAACCATGCAACAATTGTATGAACCAAATTCATAAAAATCCAACACCTATAATCCACTATCTTAGTGGGCTTAATGTCTCCACTATAAGCCAACACCTAGCCCACTATATTGTTAGTGGAATTATTCAATAGAAGTTTGAATTTTTCCACTAACTTTAGTCAAAGGGCAAAATAGTCATTTGGTCAAAGTCAAACTTTGACCAAAAAGACAACATTTTGACTTTTTTATGATTTTTTTCGTGTTGACTAATTTTGACCTCTCGAGCATGAATCCACATTCATTTTCTCGAAATTCAAATCACATTTGAATATAAGGTCGGTCTAAGTTTGACTTTTCAAAGTCAAAAGTCAACTCTTCGACTTTTTACATCTTTGACAATTTTCATTATTTTCGAGCTTCCGAATATGAACGTATTTATATTCTTGATATTTAAATCACATTTAAATATTAAAGTTGTATCTCTAAACTGAAAAACCCGACCACTATATCACATATACTTGTCCGTTTCTCTCTCTTCACATAATTCGAACAATTCGATTTATTCTATCATACTGTTCTAAGTTTATTCCATAGGAGCTAGTGGGGGAACCTAATGGACAGATCATGGGCTTCAACGATGCGAGATTAGCAGGCTAAACTCTGTAGACGGAGCTAATCAACATTCGTTAACTAACGGGTCATTCCACTATAGTCCCGTAGTTGCACTCCCCTCACTATAGATATATTTGTGTCCATTTGATATAAGCATGATTAGTAAGCTAATCCTTCACAGGTTGTTCATAATCTCGGTTGGGTCATAAAAATCATTTTACCCCCAAGACTACATCTTGTTCCTTAAGTTCTACTGATCCTCTAATGAACAATTGGTTTAAGGTCCAACCTATAAACCGAATCCCTCTCAGGCCAAGGAGAGGGTGGGGCCCCTTGTTCAAGACCTGGATTCAATACTAAAGGGAACAACCTATCTATTATCCCTATAATGGATAGAAGTGAATCCGTCTTGCACCCTATGTTCCTAGCTATCCACCCGATCTTACCCTTGAAATGGGAGGCTTATTGGGCCTGCGACGATAAGTTGCCTTCACCTATGCAGATCTAAGGATAATTCCAAGTGAAAAGGAGTTCATAGTTAGCTCAGGATTAAGATTAAGTTACCTAGGTCATCAATTAACGAAATAGTTAATTTTATACATAAAACGGCATTTAGAACGTAAAAAGTGACTATTTCATGGTTCAGATTTATGTAAACTCTTTACATAGAATGCCCCCACTCACATATCTCTATATGAACGATTCAGGATCACATCGTTCGTACTAACTACAAAGTTGGCCGCATCCATAGTGTCTCCAGAATAAGGCACCCAACCTTATTCATATACTATTGACCATTTTGGCTATATATTTGAACTTGATCCAAATTTATGCACTACATAAGTTCAAACTACATTAAATAGCCCCAGGACTTTAGTTTATTAGATTCAAGATTACAATTTTAATAACAACTTTATCGAAAAATAAAACAGAATATGTTTATTAATTTACAAACTACGAGTTTTAGGACATAAAATCCAACAAAATCTCACTTGGACTAAAACTCCTAGTGGAGTATCACAATGTTGAATTTAAGTGAGAAACATATGAGTATAATAAACATATGAATACATAAACTAGGGCATATATCCAAAAGTTCTCCCACTTGTCCTAGTTTACAAACTTCGTAGACCTAGACTCTGTAGGTGACCTTCAAACACTTTAGCCAAGAGGGCCTTTGTAAAAGGATCAGCAATGTTTTGCTCAGAAGATATCTGGGTTAATATAATGTCTCCACAATGTACAATCTCCCGGATCAGATGGTATTTGCGCTCAATATGCTTGCCGCGCTTGTGGCTTTTTGGTTTTCTTGAATTTGCAATTGCACCACTATTGTCACAATATAAGGTGATAGGCAGATGCATATTTGGTACGACTTCCAAATCTATCAAGAATTTCCTCAACCATACTGCATCCTTTGTTGCTTCACAAGCAGCTATGTATTCAGCTTCCATTGTGGAGTCCGCAATACAGTTTTGCTTCACACTTTTCCATACTACTGCTCCTCCGTTAAGAGTGAACATTGATGAAAAAAATGAAATCCAACCCGTGAAGAGCGTAATCGCCTGAAGTGGAGGGCTACCTTTAGGAAGGAAAACAGAAGTGGAAGTTCTTGTGGGTGGGGCTATGAAAATGAAACACCTGAGAAACTCTATGGCCAGTGCTTGGGATTGTAGGTCCCTTACAGTTATCCGTTTAGTGGCACTTCAAGACAAAAATTTTATGGTCTGGATCTCTCTGGTAAAAACTCCAGATATAGACTTTCTAGCATCTTTATCGGTTTGAAAATCAGAGTCAGTGTATCCAGTAAGGATCAAATCCTTAGTACCATACACGAGCATGTAGTTCCTCAATCTTCTAAGATACTTGAGGATATTTTTAACGGCAGTCCAATGATCATATCCAGGATTGGACTGATACCTACTGACTATCCCTATCACATAGCATATGTCAGGTCTAGTACATAACATTACATACATCAGGCTCCCTACTGCGGAAGCATAGGGAATGCGTTTCATATCCTCAACCTCTTGAGGTGTCTTAGGACATTGATCCTTTGACAAATGAATTCCATATCTGTAAGGTAACAGACCTCTTTTGGAATTCTGCATCTTATACCTAGACAACATTTTGTCTATATAAGTTGCTTGAGACATGGCTAGTGTTCTGTTCTTGCAGTTCTGAATAATCTGAATCCCGAGAACATACTGCGCATTTCCTAAATCTTTCATTTGGAACTGCATTGCTAGCCATTTTTTGATGTCAGTTAGGTAACCTACTTCATTCCCAATGAGTAGAATATCATCAACATATAAAACTAAGAATGCTATAGTAAAATTGACGATCTTCTTGTAAACACAAGGCTTGTCAACATTCTATACAAAGCCATAAGATTTGATCGCAGTATCAAATCTTATATTCCAAGATCTAGAAGCTTGTTTCAACCCATAAATGGATTTTTGAAGCTTAGAAACCTTTTGTTCTTGACCTTGTGCAATAAACCCCTCTGGTTGAGCCATACAGATACTCCTCAAGATCGCAGTTTAGAAAGGTTGTCTTGACATCCAATTGCCAAATTTCATAGTCATAAAAGGTGGCAATGGATAAGAGTATTCTAATCGACTTAAGCATGGCAACGGAAGAGAAAGTTTCTTCGTATTCCACTCCCTCTCTCTGGGTATAACCCTTTGCCACAAGTCGAGCCTTAAAAGTCTATACTTTACCAGTTTGGTCTCGTTTTCTCTGGTAGATCAACTTACAACCAATTGGTTTTAAATCATTTGGTTGATCTAAAAATTCCCAGACAGAATTGAAGTACATAGACTCCATTTCGAGGTCCATGGCTTTGACCCACTGATCACAGTCCACATCTCTTATCGCCTGTTTATAGGTTGATGGATCCTCTATGCAATCAGGTATGACAACTTGTTTTTCTATTAAACCCAAGTAACGGTCAGGCTGATGAACAACTCTCCCACTACGTCGAGGCATTCTCAACTCTTGAGAAGGATGTGACTGATCAGATGTACTAGTTTTATCTATTACTTTAGTAGATGATTTAGCTCTATCTGTAGCATTTTTGGAAATTTCATTCAATACTAGTCCACTGCGAGGTTGATGACTTCTTATGTGGTCTTCCTCTAAGAATGTGACATTTGTCGATACAAATACCTTATTCTCTTGAGGATCGTAAAATAGACCACCTTTTGTTTCTTTTGGTTAACATACAAATAAGCATAGTTTCGAATGACGTTCCAATTTTTTTTTAGGATTTTGCACCAACACGTGTGTCGGGCAACCCCAAATCCTAAAGTGACGTAAACTGCCTTTACGCCCTTTCCATAGCTCATAAGGTGTTTCTGAAACACTTTTAGAGGGAACATTATTCAAAATATAGTAGCAGCCTCTAACGCATGTCCCCAAAAGGAATCAAGTAATTCAGCAAAGCTCATCATTGAGCGAACCATGTCCAACAAGGTTCTGTTTCTTCTTTCAGATACATCGTTCTGCTGAGGCATATTAGGTGCAGAGAGTTGTGACTTGATTCCGTGTTCTATCATATAGTCCTAGAATCTTAAGTCTATGTACTCCCCACCTCGATTTGATCGTAGTGTCTTAATTGTTTTACCTAACTGGTTCTCAACCTCAGCCTTATATTCTTTGAACTTTTCAAAAGAATCAGACTTGTGATGCATTAGGTAAATATGACCATACCTTGAATAATCATCAATAAAACTGATGAAATATTCATACTTACCTTGAGCTTTGACATTCATTGGTCCACAGAGGTCCGAATGTACGAGCTCTAAGGGTATTGTGGCTCTGAGACCTTTTCCAGTAAAAGATCTCTTAGTCATTTTTTCTTCAAGACAAGACTCGCATGGAGGTAAAGAATTGTCTTCTAACTAATTTAAGAGTCCATTCTTAACCAATCTCTCAATCCTATTGAGATTTATGTGACCAAGTCTTAAGTGCCATAGATAGGCATTAGAAGAAACTTTTTGTCTTTTATTCTGAGTTTCGACTGTTCTAAACATCTCAGTATTTAAGACAAATTTTGCTTTAGTTGGTCTTAACTTATATAAGTTATTTTCAAGTATAACAGAACAAATTTGAATACCTTTTCTGAAAATGAACGCTTCATTAACTTCAAAAGATATTTTATACATTTGTTCCATAATACAACTGATAGATATTAAATTCCTTTTCATAAGAGGTGCATACAAAATATCTTTAAGTATGATATATCTATCGTTAAAAAAAAACTTTAATTCTCCCACTGCTTCGGCCGAGACAACCTCTCCTGTTCCAACCTTGAGGGTGATCTCGCCTTCTTCAAGCTATTTTTAGGAACTAGTTTCCTGAAAAGAGAAGCAAATATGATTAGTGGCTCCTGAATCCAATATCCAGGTTGAGGTATCATCCTCCACTAAACATGTCTCAGCAACAAGTAAATCATATTTACCTTGTGTTTCTTTCAAGGCAGGGGCCTGAGGACATTCCTCTATTAAGACAAAGCTCAAGTCATCTAATACTAGTGTTAAATTCATATTGTTTTTCCATGTTGAGTAATTATCGCCGTTTAGTTTCTCGGAAGCTAAGAGTTGATCTAGATTGCTAGTCATGCTGAAAAGAAAAACATATCCTTTTTAGTAAAAAAAAAAAAACATTAATCTTTTAAATCCAATCAAGTTTAGCAAAAATTCTAATAACGTACCCTTCATTATTATATTTTGCAACGGTATTTCAATGGTTTAGAATAACCTCCACCGAGGGGTGATCGATTATTCCTCCGTTGAACCAAGACTATCTTGACTAGATACTATCACCAGGATAGCTCTTATTCCTATAGCAGCTCAGTTATCGCTACTTTAGTCAAGAATTTACTAACACTTAATAATTCTTGTAAGTGTGACCCTTCATTTTCAGACATCGAAGATCTGAATCATTATGCTCCTGAAGTTAGAAAGACAAGAACGAAAACGGACCTGATTGGTAAGGTCGCTTCAGGGCAGACATGCAGGCGCATTATAGGAATCTCACGGTGCGACCTAATGGAAGAGACCGTAGGATGTGTTGACACACTTCCTTCTCCCACTTACTATGAACAACTTCCCCTATTCACCTTGGTATTGACTCATGAAAACACTCTCCGAATGGAGTCCGCTCCCAGGGCGGCCCAAAGCAAAGCATGAATCTCACGGTGTGAACTCTTAAGGACGCTAGAGCTAAAAGTACATTACTTCTCTCCAACTGATGTGTTCTAGACGGTTAGAGTATAAGATACTTAGCGATACATTTCAACTAACTAAACATATCCTAAGTCTAGGTGATTCATCCAAGTATAACTTTTATACTGGATTTTTAACCTACGATGTCTAGGTGATAAACAAATTTTATTACCTCACACCGCTCATGGATGCTCATAAAATCGGTTTAACCTAACTCAGACGTCGACTCGATCTCCAGGTAGTAGGTGTTCCGTGAACCGTCAACTTAAAAACCTTCAACCTTAGTCATCTTATCTGACTTTTTGTCAAGATCTTGCGGGGTGAGTTTTCTTGTAACTTCGGCTTTACAAGATATCGACCTATTTTCTATGAAAATTTGGATTGCTCGATGGTTAACCCTAAATGAGCATGCATCTTATCTTTGTTATAGATTTTAAGAGTCTAGGTTATTTTATAACAATTATAAAATAAATTATAACAATTATAACCCTAGAGCATTCATCTATAACATGCTTCCTTCAATCAAACATGCTTTAATATAACACTTATATTAAAATTAAGCATGCATAATATATATTTTATAACACTTATAAGATATAAAAAATGCATGTCACATGCTTTTCCAATGGTGGGGTTTTAAAACTATATGGCATACTATATTCACACATAATCAAACAACATTATACATCACATGCATAATAGGTAAACAACACTAAAGTGGACCAATTTTGGCATTAGAAACAAACAAATAATTAATTTATTACAAAATTCTGCAATCAACTTCCCGGAATCGGCTTCAAACACTTTGAACCATTTTGAACCGGCCAAAAAACTCCCGAACCGGCCCAAAAATTCCAAAAACCAAGTTGAACCGGTCAACCAGGTCAAACGGACCGGTCCAGACCGTCTAGACCGATTGGTCAACGGCCACTGGCGCAGTCAACGGAAGTGCGGGTTGGGTCAATGGAGGCAGAGTGGGCGCACGGGTGCTCGGGGCTCAAGCAGGCGGGAGGCGCATGGGCAGCTTCAAACAGGGTCGCGCGAATCGAAGTGGGCGGGCGCTCGGGTTGGATCCGACCGGGCAGGCGCGTATGCAAGGCTTCTCCAAATCAAATTGGATTGCTCGGGCTAGCGGGTCGAGTTTGGGACACCTCCTCGAGTCTAGGAGCAGAATTCGGGTCTGTGAACAAATTTTCTCCAATTTGCTGCTGTTCTCTCTCCCGGAATCAAGAAATTACAGCCTAATTTCAACTCTAATGACTCCAACAAATTTACAAACCCTTTTTCGTACATTAATGCTCATAAACATGTGAGCAATTACAAATTTCCACAAGAAATTTAGAGAAAAAAAATGTCAAAATCATAATAAATCCACTTTAGTCCATATTTCATTCAACACTTGAATAGAAAGGAAAAAAACACCTACCAAAAGCAATTGAACGTAATTCTAACATGCTCTGATACCACATGTTGGAACTCAAGACATACATAGTGGAATTAGGATCTAATTACACCCTAATTGCTTTCAATTTAAAAGAAAATAACATGTAATTTGAAGGAAAAACAGTAATTAAATTTATCTTTGTAGCTCCCGAAAACCGCTCTTCTTCGTTGAATCTCGACCCGAACACGAACGGACCACCACTAGAGTTGACCTACTATCCTCTGGATTCAGAACCGAGTTGTGGGACCCGATGGATGAAAAAAATCGAGAGAGAGAAAAGAGATGGAAAATAAGATAGAATTTGCGTAGGGTTTGGGTTTTTTTTTTCAGCCCAATTTTGAAAACAAAATTGTCAAATTGTCAAAAGTCTTTAATTTAATTTCAAAAGCCCATTTTATAGAGAAAACCATGTAACAATTGCATGAACCAAATCCATAAAAATTCAACACGTATAATCCACTGTCTTAGTGGGCTTAATGTTTCCACTATAAACCAACACCTAGCCCACTATATTGTTAGTGGAATTATCCAACAAAAGTTTAGATTTTCCCACTAACTTTAGTCAAAAAGCAAAATAGTCATTTGGTCAAAGTCAAACTTTGACCAAAAAGTCAACATTTTGACTTTTTTTTATTTTTTCCGTGTTGACTAATTTTGACCTCCCGAGCATGAATCCACATTCATTTTCTCGAAATTCAAATCACATTTGAATATAAGGTCGGTCAAAGTTTGACTTTTCAAAGTCAAAAGTCAACTCTTTGACTTTTTACATCTTTGACCATTTCTATTATTTCTGAGCTTCCGAATATGAACGTATTCATATTCTTGATATTTAAATCACATTTAAATATTAAAGTTGTATCTCTAAACTGAAAAATCCGACCACTATATCACATATACTTGTCGGTTTCTCTCTCTTCACATAATTTGAACAATTCAAATTATTCTATCATACTATTCTAAGTTTATTCCATATGAGATTAGCTGGCTAAACTCTTTAGACGGAGCTAATCAATATTCGTTAACTAACGGGTCATTCCACTATAGTCCCGTAGTTGCACTCCCCTCACTATAGATATATTTGTGTCCATTTGATATAAGCATGATTAGTAAGCTAATCCTTCACAGGTTGTTCGTAATCTCGGTTGGGTCATAAAAATCATTTTACCCCTAAGACTAAATCTTGCTCCTTAAGTTCCACTGATCCTCTAATGAACAATTGGTTTAAGGTCCAACCTATAAACCGAATCCCTCTCAAGCCAAGGAGAGGGTGGGGTCCCTTGTTCAAGACCTGGATTCAGTACTAAAGGGAACAACCTATTTATTATCCCTATAATGGATAGGAGTGAATTCCGTCTTGCACCCTATGTTCCTAGCTATCCACCCGATCTTACCCTTGAAATGGGAGGCTTATTGGGCCTGCGATGATAAGTTGCCTCCACCTATGCAGATCTAAGGATAATTCCAAGTGAAAAGGAGTTCATAGTTAGCTCAGGATTAAGATTAAGTTACCTAGGTCATCAATTAACGAAATAGTCAGTTTTATACATAAAACGGCATTTAGAACGTAAAAAGTGACTATTTCATGGTTCAGACTTATGTAAACTCTTTACATAGGATGCCCCCACTCACATATCTCTATATGAATGATTCAGGATCACATCGTTTGTGTGGGCCGCATTCATAGTGTCCCCAGAATAAGGTGCCCAAGCTTATTCATATACCATAGACCATTTTGGCTATATATTTTAACTTGATCCACATTTATGTCATTACATAAAGTTCAAACTACATTAAATAGCCCCAGGACTTTAGTTTATTGGATTCAAGATTACAATTTCAATAACAACTTTATCGAAAACAAAACAGAATATGTTTATTAATTTACAAACTATGAGTTTTAGGATATAAAATCCAACAGATGGATAGTCCGTACTCAGTATTGATTATGTGGAGACCCAGTCAACTTGATTGATATCATTGAAATCTATGCTTTCCTTCCTACAATTTGAAGCTATCAAAGAACCTGAGCTTCGCTGCGATTTATTAAAGATTCCAGAAAACTCTATCATGCAAGAGCTCCCAGCGTCACCTAATAACTCAGAAGAATTTCCTTGACTGATCGATGAGCAGGAAAAAACCATGCGGAGGTGGCCGGTGTCGGAGGTGATTTTTGTGGACAGGTAGATCTCGGTGGCTTCAAAGATTTGATTTGGGGATATGTCGGTGGTCTCTTCGATGACGAGAGTGAAGAGAGGGGAGTGCAAGTTGAAGAGGCGACGGATTTAGGGATTTAAGGATATATTATTTAATAAAATAAGAAAAAAATAACATTACACCTTTAATGTTGGTTTTAAACCGACATTAAAGCCCATCTTCAATGTCGGATTAAAACCGACATTAAAGATTCGTTTTTTTTTTAAACCGACATTATACATATGATTTCACTTTTTCCAACCGACATTAAAGTTCGAATTTCTTCTAGTAATAACTGTGTTTGGAGTACAGGTTTTGGGAGTCATGGTTTAAGAAGCCTATGTTGGAAGTGTAGGCTTAGGAAGCTTGTGAATTAAGTGCAGATTTTGAGTTTATGAAATATTTTCTTGTGTATAATCAATGATTAGCTTTTAGATTAGTTGAAACTTGTCATGTAAATTATTTTAATATAGTTAAGTTTAAAATAAACTAAAAAATCTAGAAGAATATTTGTTTTTTTTTTTTTAAAGAGATTGACTAAATTTATGATTCTATTTAATTTATTGTCTGAATAATTTAGTATTTTTACTTTACTAAATCTTGAGATAAAACTTCATAGACTTTTGTCACTTTAACTAATTTGAAAATGATCGATTTTTTTTTTTTTTTTTACCATAACATGCTAACTTCAAATTGAAATAAACTAGCATTTTAGTCTTAAATTCAATTATAGAAAAACTATAAATTTTTTTTTTATCAAATTACATTTGAGGAATAAAAAAAATAATAAAGTTCGAGTTTTAAATTTTATTTGGCACTAAGTTGTTACCAACATTTAACCATTTACATTTAAAAAATAATTCTAAATCTTCAAGCTAGTTAAATTTACCAACGAAAAAAAAATGAAAATATTAAATCAAATTAGGGCTTTTTATACATATAACCTAAATATATACACCTAATTATACAATTATAGTCTAATAAGCTATTATTTTACACAAAAATATCCAATTGCTTTTTTTAACTCTCATCATGTAAGGATGTTTCTTGTGGTTATGAATTTTACAAAATAGATTTCTTTTTAGAACCTATACAAGTGAGGAAAATAACTTAAAGAATCCCAAAATTGTTACCTTAATAAATGAAAGCAAGAATCGACAAGAAACTTTGAAGAAAAAAATGAGGTATATTTGATATATATAGCACTATATACTTCAATGTTCTATAAATAAACTAGTCTATATTTGATAAGTGCATGAACAATACAATTTACATAATATATTCTATAAGTGCATGAACAATACAATTTATATAAAATATTCTATATTTGTAAATACGTGAAAACATAAACCATGGTATATGCAATATATATTTACATTTTTCACTATATTACCAGTATATTCGACATATACTTACATATACTTGAGATCTCATAGATTGGTGATCAATTTTCAACTAGAGAAAATAGAAAATAAATTAGATCTCCTAAAGTGACGAAAACATTAATTTTAAATAAAGAAGGGAAGAGAGAGAATTAAAAAATAATCTAATAATAGTAATACTTTAAAAAAAAGGGCAAAAAAAATAATTAAAAGAAAGAGAGTGTATTTTAAAAAATATTATTGTAATTAAACTAAGGGCCTCTTTGGAATAATAATGATCGAAAGTGGCCACCAAAGTTAGTGGCCAACGACAGTCGCCGGAGGTGGTGGTCGGAGTTGGCTAGCGGCGATCACCGAAGGTGGTCTTCGAAAGTTGGCCGGCGAACTTCCTAGATTAAATTAAGAAAAAAAATGGTAAACCATGGATCAAACCCATGGAAAAAAGGTGTAAGAAGCCATGCTTCCTAAATCTTTACCCTAGACAAGGATTGGACTTAGGATACCTAACCCATCCAATCCTAACCCTTGAAACAAAATACCACTAAGTGTTTACTATTTTGTAGAGGTGTTTATGAGTTGGGTTTGGTCGAGTTGAAGTATTTTTTTGACCTGGGTTGTAAATTTTTTCAACCCAAATAACCTTTATTAAATAATGAACCAAACTCAACCCAACCATGAAACATTTGGATTGGGTTGGTTCAAGTGAGTTGGGTCATTTATTTTAATGTTTGTTCTAAAAATAAGCTTAGCGATATATTAATATGTAAAAATTGTATTTATATTATAAATATGTTAAATTAGGTGTAATGTAGATGTCCATTATTAGTGTCTATTGGCCATGTGTCACTTATCTGTTATCCATGTGTTGTCATGTGTCTCGAGATTACACAATAATCCATCTCCTACTTCCCAAATTGTCTATAGATAGTGGCATTTAGTGGGTTTTGAAAGGCACATATTGGTGATCAATCCAAAATGATTAGAGAAAATGGAGAAATCCATTATTTGTTATTTTATTTATCTATTGTTATTAATTTATTTTATATATTTATATATTATATTATTTTTATTTTATTATATATCATTATTATATTTATTTTCTCCACATCTGTGTTCTCGTTATGTGTCGTTATGCTCCTCAAATTCACAACATATTATCAGCACGAGTTCTTATCGTTTTCCTCGCTAAAGGTAGGTCTCAAAGGTACGTCGATTTTTTCCTCTTCGTTCTAATTAATAAATTTAACGTTAGTTTGCATATTTAATATCTATAAAATTTATAATATAAATACAATATTTTATGATAGTGTTGCCATGACAAATCTCATAAAATTAGAATTTGTCATCCTTGATATTAACGACAGTAATTATTTATCATGAGTACTTGATGTGAAACCACCTCGATGCTATGAATCTTGGAGAGACTATTAAAGAAAAAAATACAGCATCCAGTCAGGACAAAGTAAAAGTTATGATTTTCCTTCTTCATATCTCCACGAGGGATTGAAAATGAAGTATCTTGCAATAAAAGATCTTCATATCTTGTGGAAAAATTTAAAAGAGAGGTATGATCATTAAAAAAAACAGTTATTCTTTCTAAAGCTCATTATGAGTGGATGCACTTGAGGCTAAAAGATTTCAAATCAGTAAGTGGTTACAACTTCACATTTTAAATAAGTTCAAAACTATTGTTATGTGGAGAGAAAATTATTGATACTGATATATTAGAGAAGATATTTTCTACATTTCATGTCTCGAATATGCTCTTGCAGCAGCAATATCGAGATAAATATTTTAAATAATATTTTGAACTAATTTCATGTCTTCTCGTGGCCAAAAAAATAACGAGTTATTAATAAAAAATCATGAATCTCGACCAACCGGGATGACACCATTTCCTGAAGTGAATGCTGGAAATTTTAATAATAATTGTGGTCGAGATCGTGGTTATGGTCAAGGTCGTGACTATGGCAGAGGAAGAAATAATCATTATTTTCGTGGTGGTCGTTTTAATCATTCAAATTTCAAAAGAACCACACAAAATGATGATCACAAAGGAAAAGCTCCACAAGATAAGAGTTCAAAAAGTGTTGAAAATAAATGTTTCCGATGCAGAATGACTGGGCATTGGTCACGTACTTATCGTACGTTAAAACACTTAGTTGATCTCTATCAAACATCCCTGAAGGAAAAAGAGAGAAATATGTAAGCAAATTTTGTATACCAGAATAATGACATATTTGACCCATTCCATATGACAAATTTGGATGTGGCAGACTTCTTTTAATCTCCTGAAGAGAAAATCAGTAGAATTGTGAAACATCAAGTGTTCCCTTTGAATTTGAAAATATTTAGACTTAATGTTGTTTTTTTTTATTTGTCTCCATGTTTTTTTCCTCTTAATAGATTACATTTTTATATTCAAAATGTTGTTTTTCTTATTGTAGATATTTTCTTTTAATGAAGAAACCTGAATCATTTTCATATCTTGGGTGACTTAAAAATGAGTAAAAAAAATCTATGTCTTGACAGTGCAACTACACATACAATAGTTACAAGTAGAAAATATTTTTCCAAACTTATAATGCTGGAAGCAAAAGTCAATACAATATCAGGTTGTGCAGACCTAATTGAAAGATTTGGAAAAGCAAATACTATTTTACCTAAGGAATAAAATTTACAATTGACAATGCATTGTTCTCTAGTCAATCAAAGAGAAATCTACTTAGTCTTAAAGATATATGTTGCAATAGTTATCATATTGAGACTTATAGAAAGAATAATATGGAGTATCTTTATATCATATTTACTGTCTCATATGAAAAACGTATACTGGAAGAGTTGCCTGATTTATCTTCTGGATTATATTATACTCATATACGAGTAATTAAAACATATACTACAATGAACCGAAGTTCATGAATCTAGACATATTGACAATTTGGCATGACAAATTAGGTCATCCAGAGTCTATAATGATGAGAAGAATTATTGAGAATTCAAATAGATATCCATTGAAGAGCTAGAAGATTCTTCAATCTAATGAACTATCATGTGATGCTTGCTCTCAAGGCAAGTTAATCATTAGACCATCACCAATCAAAGTGGGGACTAAATCACCAGCATTTTTAAAATGAATTCATGGTGATATATGTGGATCTATTAACCTATCAATTGGACCATTTAGATATTTTATGATATTACTAGAAGCATCTAGCAGATGGTCACATGTGTGCTTATTATCAAGTTGAAATCTTGCATTTGCAAGATTACTTGCGAAAATAATTAATTTAAGAGCACAATTTTCTAATTATACAATTAAGACCATTCATTTGATAATGTTGGTGAATTTATATCCTAAACTTTTGATAATTATTGTATGTCAATTGGGATAAGTGTTGAACATCCTATAGCCCATATTCATACATAAAATGGTTTAGTAGAATCATTCATAAAATGTTTGCAATTAATTTCCAGACCATTTCTTATGAGATCTAAGCTTCCTACATCTATATGGGAACGTTCTATTTTGCATGCAACATCACTTGTACGCATTAGGCTAGTATCTTATCATAAGTACTCGTCATTACAATTTTCTTATGGCAATGAGCTAAATATTTCTCATTTGAGAACTGTTGGATGTGCAGTATATGTTCCAATTGCTCCACCATAACATACTAAGATGGGTCCTCAAAGGAGGTTAGGAATATATATTGGACATGATTCCCCATCAATTATTAAATATCTTGAACCCTTGACAGGTGATGTATTTATTGCACGAGAATTGCTGATTTTCATTTTAACGAGACAAAATTTCCAACATTAGAGGGGAGGAATTAAGAAGTTCGAAAAAAAATTACATGGAATGCATCGTTATTGTCTCATTTAAATCCTTGTACAAATCTATGTGAACTTGAAGTTCGGGAGATAATTCATTTGTAAAATATAGCAAATCAGTTACCCGATGCATTTATAGATGTAAAAAAAGTAACTAAGTCACATATACCAGCTACAAATGTTCCATCGAAAATTGATATCCCAACACAACAAGTTGTCACTAGTGAGTCTGAAATACGCCAGAAGGTGGTAAACCAGTGGGTTCCAAAGATAAAAATCCTCAAAAAAGAAAAATAATTAATAGTTAAGAAGACTTGGTTGAGGATGTAAATATCCATGAAGAAAATCATGACATGACTAATGAGGAAGGTGGAATACATAAAGATAATAATGAGATTTCAATAAAATATGCCATGACAGGAAAAAGATGGAACTGAACTCATGTAGTTATTGACAACATTTTTGTGTATAATGTTGCTCTTGATATTATATTTGAAAATGAAGATTCTGAACCAAAATCTATTGAAGAATTTCAACATAGAAAAGAATAGCTTCAGTGGAAAGAAGCAATTGAGGCAGAATTAAACTCACTTTCAAAACGTCAGGTTATTGGACCAGTAGTCCAGATACCAAAAGGTGTTAAACTATGGGATACAAATGGGTATCTGTGGGGAAAAGAAACAAAAATAACGAGGTTACAGGATATAAAGCAAGACTAGTTGCATAAGGTTTTTCACAAAGACCTGGTATTGATTATGAGAAGACGTATTCTTTCATGGTGGATGAAATTACACTAAGATATTTGATTGGTCTGACTGTGTACGAAAGTCGGGAAATGCATTTTATGGATGTAGTCACAACATATTTATATGGATCTCTTGATTATGTTATTTATATGAGAATCAGAAGGATTTAAGATATCTAAAACATATAAACCAAATTCTCGAGAATTGTATTCAATAAAGTTACAGAGATTGCTATATGGATTGAAACAATTAGGATGAATATGGTACAATCGCCTGAGTAGATATTTGTTGAAAGAAGGACATCAAAACAATCCAATATATCTTTACGTTTTTTTTTTATAAAGAAATCACAGTCAAGATTTGTTATTATAACTGTATATGTTGATG
This sequence comes from Benincasa hispida, assembly GCF_027475165.1. Taxonomy (NCBI): domain Eukaryota; kingdom Viridiplantae; phylum Streptophyta; class Magnoliopsida; order Cucurbitales; family Cucurbitaceae; genus Benincasa; species Benincasa hispida. Next base: position 83,076,599 of record NC_143489.1, on the reverse strand, counting down.
ACTTAAATATAATTAAGACTCTTGAAGAGCTTTCAAAGGCAATTTAATATCTTAATAAAGAATTTCATATGAAATATCTCGAAAAAAGAAAATTTTTCCTTGACTTGCAAATTGAGCATTTAGCTGATGAGATATTTGTTCATTAGTCAACTTCGTTCGCTAGATGTGAAGAAAGATATATTTCAACCTCGATATAATAATGAAGAACTTCTTGGTCCTGAAGTACCATATCGATTATGGATCGTGCCAATAACACAAGACCAAATGTTAAATATTGCATTTTTAGTAAATTATTAGCAAGATATAGTTCTTCTCCAACAAAAAAAATATTGGAACAAAATTAAACATATACTCTGTTATCTCCGAGAAACGATCAACATGAGTTTTTTTATAATTCAAATAAATCAAATTTTGATTTAGTTGGTTATTCAAATTCTAGATATTTATTTGATTTACAGAAAACTAGATCTCAAACAAGTTATTTATTCACATGTGGATAGGATAAGGGGGAGACATTATAAATATATGGCCATGTGTTACTTATTAACCTGATTACACAGTGTCCATGTAATCCACCTCCTACTACACATATTGGTGATCAATATTGGAGAAAGTGGAAAAATCCACTTTTTGTTATTTTATTTACATTTTAATTTTTATTTATTTTTTATATTTTCTCCATATCCATCTCTTCATTCTCCTCAAATTCACAACAATTTAATTATTTTCATATATTGAATTAAGATTTATAATTCAATTTCAATTTATATTATATTATATTATATACATATATATACACATATATTTTGTGAATTACTAAAAAATTAGTTTTAGAAGTTGTTAGAGAATAAATTAACCAAAACAATCCTAAAATAAATAATATAAAAATAAGTATATGTAAAATAATTGTATCATAATCATAAGTAAAAACAACATGCTTTTTAAAATTAATAATAAATTCGAGTTAACTTAAGTTATTTTAATTGAATTCATGAACTAACCCAGCCCAATCAATACCGGTTGGACTAGATTGATGAGTTTTTTTAACACCCTACTATGTTTTAGACCGACTGAGATAGTTTTACTCCAAGTTGATACTTAGTTTTGATTCTCAATATAGACTAAATTGTCAAGATTACAAAATGTAAGAACTTTGCAAATTTTAAAATAATTAAACTATTACAACTTTAAAAGAGAATCTAATTATTATAGCAACACAAGTTTAGCTGTACCTATATATATACTATAAAAAGAGGTCCTTCATTCAAATCTCCCACTTCAATTTAACTAAAAAGAGCAAATTATTATAATTACAAGTTTATAACATAAATTGTTACAAACGTGAAAGTACAAAACTAAAGATACCAAAAAAAATTAAATTCTCATATCAAATTCAAAGACCACAATATCATTTATTTGAAAATTGAACCAATCTCTAGAGAGATTTGTCCAATTACTATGCTCTCATATATCCAAAGTATATTTAAATGTTTATAACCATTCAAGAAAGTAACAACCGTAACTAATATAACTTATAAAGTGGAAATGTTACATTTTCGCTTCAATTCATTAGGACTCCTTTGTAGTCATGGATTTCTGGTTAAACAAGGCCTAAAATATAAATCATTTTCATGAATAGTTTTACACATCCACTGGCTGTTGAATTGAGTTTCAATTGTTTCCTTCATCCTGGGTTATCCGAAGGCAAATAATTTTACAACAATCCTGATCATGTTCAAATAAAACCTGGGTAGCAATATATTTAGTGAAACATAACCCACATAATAAACTCGACATAACAATTCTAAATTCCAACCAATCCACTGGAAAACGAGGATAAATATGGATTACTACAAGCTCAAATCCAATTTAAATATATTCTAAATAGTTGGAGGAAAAAAAACGCCATACAAAAAATCTACTTCTCATTCTTGTGGTCATTTGAGACTTTAAACCATTCTTTCACAGATCTTGCACACTCAAACCTGCCAAAGTGGAAAAATAAATGTCAGGTTTCTCGTCCATATCCAGACCAAATTCATCCTTGTTTCATTTTGGCATAACATACCAAACATAAGTGGTCTATGTAATTCTAAATTGAGACGTTCAAATTTAGTCCTAGAACTAGGGTTGGCAACGGGGCCGGGGCGGGGAAGGGTGGCATCCCCCGTCCCCGGTCCCATAGGAGAAATTGTCCCCCATCTCCGCCGCCCCCATCCCCGCCATTTGAAAGCGGGGACGGGGGCGGGGATTCCCCATCGGGGAAACGGGGCCCCATTCGTGGCAAACTTCAACGGAAGGGAGGGATGAGCGAGAGCGAGAGGGGAGGATGAGCAAGAGTGAGAGGGGAGGGATATTTTGTTGCAGATTATAGAGAGCGAGAGGGGACTGAAGAGGGGATAAAAATATATATATAAATTCGAGATCGGGGATTAATCGGGGTCGGGGTAGGGATACATCCCCGCCCCGTTACCGGACTGGGCCCCGAATAAATTCTCCGGTTTGACCCCATCCCCGGTCCAAACGGGGCGGGTCCCTGCCCCGTCGGGTTTTTTTGCCACCCTACCTAGAACCCTCAAATGTCCAAATTTAGTCCACGTTCTTTCATAACTTCCAAAATTAGTCATTTTATGTTAGTTTGAGGTTAATTTTTTTTTCTTGATCAAACTTCATAAAATAATCATATTAATTTCTATTTGGAGAGCCACTGTAAAAAACTTCCTCCCATAATTGATGGGGTGAAGGATAATAGAGATCTTATTATACTTTTTGAAAAAGTTGACCATAAATTAAAATAGACTAATTTAAAATATTATTGAAAGTGTGAGGATTAAATTAAGACAAAACTAAAATGTAAATCCTAATAACAATTTTGTTTTTGGTTTTTGGTTTTTAAAAATTAAGCCTATTTTTCTCTCTCGTTTCTTACCATGATTTGCAAATTTCTTAAGTAAGATGATTGAATCCTTAGCCGAATTCCAAAAACAAAAACAAGTTTTTAAAAGTTATTTTTTCCCAAATTTCAAATTTTGATTGATTTTTTAAATCAATGATAAAAAAAGAAATTTGGAGGTAGAAGTAATGTTTATAAGCTTAATTTTTTTGTTTTTAATAAAAAACCAAATGGTTGCTAGATGGACCTAAAATACAAGAGCAAAATGGTATTTTAATATTTATTTTAATAGCAAACCATGCTTTCATCGATAATGGAAGAATACAATGAGCATACAAGAAAGCAGTTCAAGAAATTGAATCCGAACACCTAGGAAAAACATCAATCCAAAAGAGTGAACCCTAACTTAGTGAGTGATGCCCTAAGATGCTAGTCGGCTCAGAATGCCTCTGTTCTATACTAATACCTACTCAGATCTCTTGAACTCATACAACATCTAAAATGCCTCTCAAGAATCAAGTCAAATTCCCTATAGGGGAAAAACAAGCCTGCCAAAGGATTTTGCCCCTATCTACAATGGGATTCATTGCAAGCAATTTATCCTTGTAGTTAAGAAGATTGAGATTCGGGCAGTCCTAAAGAAACATGCAAAAATTTTGTAAAGAGATCGATGCAAGGAGGCGGGAAATTTGTGGGAGAATGTTTACATACACTTAAAGGGAAGTTAGTAAAGAAAAGGTATGCTTTAAGCGATTAAGGATCATTTCAGCCAAAATCAGATGATAAAAGTAGTTAAGCACACACGTGTTATTAGCCTCTTCCTTCAAAATTTATAGTCGACACAAACAAATTATGAAATACTTCTAATCTATGTAACCATTTAAAAGCACTTCACCTACCTTATGGCTACTTCCAATCTATCATACTCTAAGAGCATTGCATTGTTGGTTATTAAGAAAGTGAATCTAACCTGGTGGAAGAGATTGCTTCAACTTGTCTGCCTTCTCAGAGTCGAAGACACAGAGAGTATAAAGATATTTGGAGCATCGAACTTTGAACTTCACCACATCTTTGCTCCTCTTAATTTTCACAGAACGAGCATCCTTTCTTCTAGCAGTGAGAAGGAAATCTTTGATCTCATGAATTTGTTTCGGCTGCATATTGAAATATGGAACAAAAAGGCAAAGTATTGATTAAGCATAAGATATTCAAACGAAAGGGAGCCCTGTACACAACAGTGACAGAACTTGAAGAAGAAAATCCACGTCTCAGACAGTTTAACTCAAATCCGCATAGAACATAACCAAAAAAAAAAAAATCAAGAACGCGAACATCTGGAGTTGTAAACTAATGAGGATATGCAGAATCATAACATTGAGTAATTACAGGATAGAACAGAAGCTAAATCAGGGCAGATGACAAGTCGTCGACAGCAAACAAAAGAAATCAAAAGTTGATTGAATCATGAATGTATTAAGAATATGAACAATAGAAATGCAATGGAATTAGGAATTAGAATTTGAGAAGTACCATTTTGGTGGCAGAACTGAGGCTGCCGAGTAGTTGCTGATTGTGGAGGCTCAAAAACCCTAGCTTTTGGAAGTTGTTATTTATCAGGAGGTTCAAAGGGAAACGACGATGATGCTGAGTTGTTCCAAACCCTAGATGGGCCGTCAATTGAGATAAGCCCATTCCAAGAAGGCCCATTTACCCATTTATTGAAAAAGAAACACGAAAATTAATAAAATTAAATTGAAAATACAAAATTTATTAAATACTAGTAATGAAAAATGGCTTTAACTGATTTTTAGATTTTGATTCTTTAATAGACCATTAATAATCAATTTCAGCGACAACCACCTAATTAATGTTTATGGTCCTTTTAGGCAACCAACTACCTCTAATGATCAAATCGAGGGATCAACTCCAACCACCAACTCTATTATTCATCTCCATGACTAACTATAACAATAAACTCCATTGATCATATATTAAAAGACAAAACAAAAAACCATGATTGACAAAAATGTTTTGAAATACAAATATGAAATTATTAGTTTACGTTGTTTAATAGTTGTCTCTTATAATAAGTTGACATTGAGAAATTGTCTTAGGATAATCAGGTCATCCTTATAGACTTACTTGTCACATACATCTAGAAGATCAACGGTTTCTTAATAGTCCTAACACAATCTAAGAAGATGTACTGTTTGTGTCTACTTGGTAAGATTGATTAACTTAACTACTTTAATGAACAATATTTTTTGGCATATGCATGAAATCTGTCCATCGTCGTGTACTTGTGTATATGTAAATAGAACATGCAAAATATGACTAGATCTGCCACCGTGGCCATAGAGTTAGCTTTTTTCATTAAAAACATTAGATAGATATTTCTAAACTCCAACTCTTCGTTGAAGGAGATGACAAAGAATTTGAGGCCAACTTGGAGTAGGGTTGGCAACGGGACCGGGCCGGGGCAGGGGGGTGTCCCCCATCCCTACCCCGTCCCCGCCATTTGAAGGCAGGGACAGGGGCGGGGATTCCGGGAAATGGGGTCCCCGCGGGACCTCATTCCCCGTTCCCCGCGGGGATTCTCTATGAGCATTCCCGGATTCCCATTTTTTTTAGTTAAAATTTGATTAGTCCATGAAAAATCTATTTAAAAAGTTTATCGAATTCCTCGTTTTTTAATTCAAGTGATTTTATTTGAAATTTGACTAATGCACAACAAATGAATAAAAAACAATAGACTATTTTATGAAATAAACACAATTGACAATCAATTGACAATTTAAAAGCTAACAAATCTATTAGATAACTTTACAACTTAAAATTCAATAAAGTTTGAATAAGAAAGTCAATTAAAGGCAAACGTCTTATACATTTAAATAAGTATACAACTTAAAATTCAATAAAACTTGTCATTCTTTCTTCAACGACTTCACAATCAAATCTTTAACTTTTCTTGGCATCATCCCATTCTTAGTTGTATTCATTCTTATATTTAAAATGTAATAAACAAATAATATCATAAAAAAAAAAAAAAACTAGACCACGAAATAATGTTAATCCTTGAGCATACCTTAGTCACCACGCCATCTTCATCAGAATCATCTGCATCTTCTAAAATAGTTGTTAAATGTGTAACTATTTTTTTTTCCGTGTACCTTATATTGTCAAATATTTATAATAAAAGAAAATATTTATTAATATATTAAATGATAGAAAGATGTAAAACAAAATAAACAAACTAACCTGTCAAAACTTCAGTTGCAATCCAATTTTGAGCGCACATCAAAGCCTCTATCGTCTTTGGATGAAGTTTGTTACAATGTGGGCTTACAATCCTACCATAGGTACTAAAAGCAGACTCTGATGCAACACTAGATAACGAGATGGCTAATATGTCTCTTGCAATTTCTTGTAAAATTGGATACTTGACACCATTCAATTTCCACCAACTCAAAATATCAAACTCGAATGTTCGAGGTAAGATAGGTTCGTCCAAATATGCATCAAACTGTTGCTTCTGATTCATATTATTGGAATTTGATACAAACAAGTCATAAGCATTAAAATCATCCTAATATGTACCAAAAAAGACACACTACTACGTACTCTTTCGATCCCATCTCCTATCACTACCAACTCATCTTTCACAATCAAGTTCAGAATATGAGCACAACACCGCATATGAAATAAACTCTCATTCAATATTAAGTTTCCACACAAACTATCAACAAGCATATTAACCATAGAGTCATTGGTACTACAATTATCTACAATTACTGATGACAATTTTCGATCAATATTCCAATCTAACAGATATTCCATTATTTCTTCATGAAGCATCTCAGAAGTGTGTGGAGAAGGGACATATATAAACCTGATTATTTTGTTTTGCAAAACCCAACTATCATTAACAAAATGAGCAGTGACAACCATATAACCTTTTTGTTTGGTGGTTGGAAGTCCACATGTCCGTTATCAGGGCAATCTTTCTTTTGATCTCATTCAACAATGCCATGGTTTTCAACTTTTCAGTCTCATAAATTTTCAAAATCTCCTTCTTTATTGTGTTTCTTGACACCATCTTAAATAATGATTGGATGATATTACAAAATTCCCTAAAACCTTCATGCTCAACCATTGAGGGAGGATATTCATGTCTTATTATCATCCTAGCTAAGGCTTTTTTTTTATAGTTTCCTGATCGACGTTATAATATATAAAAAACAACACGGACAACATTAAATGTTTACCTGAAATGGTTGAGGCTGAGTTGAGAAAACACAAAAGTTTTTTAGTTGGACGCTCGGCTAGACACAGACTCAGAGGCTCGGCTGGACGCAAATCACTGGATGGGAGCAATAGAGGTCGAAGTGTTTCAACGATTGCTTAGCTTATCAGCTGGATGGAAGCAATAGGCTTGGTTGGACGTTGGTGGTTAATCAGCTGGACGGGAGTGTTCCAACGAATCAGTTGGACGCTGGTGGAGTAGTGGAGCCGAGAGCGGACGGAGCAGAGGGAGGCTGGGGCTACTGGTACAGTGGTTGCTAGTTGCTGGTGCAGTGGTGCTAGAGGCTGGAGGGATTTGATATTGATTTACGATTTAGGAATTAAGGATTTTGGGTTGTTGGTTGAGTAGCAGTAAAGGCAAAAGGATTTAATATTTTGGAAAAAAGAAGGAGGAGAGGAAAATATTTTTGGACTTTTTTAAAAAAAAAATTTAGGCTTTTGGGCTTTTTCATTTTGGGTCTTTTTATATATATTTATAATAAGTATATATATATATATATATATATAAATTCGGGGTCGGGGATTAATCGGAGTCGCGATCGGGGTCGGGCGGGGATATTGTCCCCGTCCTTGCCCCGTCCCTGATGGGGCCCGGCCCCGAATAAATTCCTCGGTTTGACCCCATCCCCGGTCAAACCGAGGAATCTCCGACCCGAACGGGGGCGGGTCCCCGCCCCCGTGGGTTTTTTTGCGAACCCTAACTTGGAGAGACTAGGCGTTGACAATAAAGAGACTAAATACTTGCATTATATGCAATATATTTTTCTTTTTACATTTATCAATATTTTCACATTTTTTGAACATATACAACATATGGTACTTGTGCATTACACATCGTGTGTGTGTATATATTCATTTAGTAATTGCTTTGCATTTTTTTAAAACAAACTATATGGTATTGAATTAGTATATTTTCATTTTTATATTTATCAACATTTTCACATTTTTTTAATATATATAACGTAGATTAGGGGTGTTCAAGAAACTTGATGACCCGAAAAAATCGATCAATCCAACCCAACCCGTGCAGTTTGGGTTGGATTGGGTTCAAATAAATGAAAATTTTATGGGTTGGGTTAGTTCATGGGTTCACTTAATATAACCCAAACCAACCCGAATTTATTATTAACTTTAAAATATATTCTTTTATTCCTTATAATATAATTATTTATGCATATATTGATTTTAATTTTATTTAGTTTCAATATTTTTTTATTAACTTATTCTTCAACAACTCTTAAAAGTAGTTTCTTTACACTTTAGAAAGAAAATTTTCACTATATAAATTGAATTATAGTTTAATTAAATTATAGTTTTATTTAGTTTCAATCTTAATTTAATATATGAAAACAATTAAATTATAGTTTTATATATTTACGTTTTACTTCTTTTTATAACAAAATTTTAAATAAATATTTCATGGTTGGGTTGAGTTGGGTTAATTTTTTAATAAGGGTTATTTGGGTTGAAAAAATTTATAACCCGAACAATTGAGTTGGGTCTAAAAAGTCTTTCAACCCAACCCAACCCAATCCAACCCAACCCAATGAACACCCTAACGTAGATGATGATGCTTCAAATTATTTTTTGTGTCACTCTAATGCCTCCTTCATCATATATTGGTTTGAATACAATGTATTTATATAGACAAACCCTAAATTTTGATTTGGCAAAAAAGTGATAAGCCTCATTTTTTAGGTTTATTTAAAAGAATCAAATTCTGCAATAGAAGTGATTGAATCACACATCTTTGTTTTCAAAAGAATTAAAACAATAACATTCTAAATAAAAAGAATGAGAGTTTAAGTAAGTAACCCTTTTTTAAGCCCTTATTCCTTTTCTCTTAAGCTTGAGAATAAGTTAAAAAATCTAAAATCTAGATTAAGTACCTCTTGTGTGCATAATCAAGTTTTAATGTCTTTAAAATGGTAGGTACTTAATCTAAGTGAGCTTATATATGTATATACTTGAGGCTAAACTGAGGAAAGAGTATAATTTGAATTTTTCTACTTGTCTAAGAAGGAAAAAGATGACCAAGGGAATTTAAACAAAATTTATAAAATTATTTTGGGATAAACTTAATTAATAGTTGATATTAATATTATTTAAGGTGAAGGAAAGGGGAAGAAATAAAGGGGAGTCATATAGCTGAGTTTAGGAAGTAGTTGTTTGGAGGATTTTCATTGGAGGAGGAAAAGACAGAATTCGACTAGGGATAAAGAGTATTTTTGGAAGGTCGGTTCTTCCAATTTACCCATGAAAATCATGAAATTTTTTAACGATATTGAAGAGGAACGAGTGAAGGACAAACCCTAGGGCTGCCATGAAGATTTGAGGCCGAAATATTTGAAAAACTATAAAGAAATCCAAGGTGGTTAGATAATCGGGCAAATCAGAGAGTTTTGATTTGAATGGCTATTTGGGGCATTTTCGAGGGGATTTAAGGCTTCAAATATAAAAGGTAATAAGTTCTAAGGTTCCTCTTGAGGTCTAGAAAAGTTATTTGAAGTCATTGTGACTAGATTTGATGAAATAAAGTCTAAAAGTATGCTGGAAAAACAAAGGAAAAAACAAAGCAAGGTTGTCACCCAGCTCGCCCAGCCGCCTGCTTACCCTGTGCGTACACGTCCATCCTGCATGTGCTTGATGCGCACAACCTCGAATGCCCATCAGCCTCACATGCACACGCTCGTGTGCGCACACCCACGCCCAGTTGCACGCCAACACCCATTTGTGTGTTGAGGTTGATGCTCTAAATCTCATGGGTCCTGCAGTTTTTAATTGTATTGTACAAACAATTTATTTATCTAATAAAATCTGAGGCATTTTATTTGACACTTAGTAGAACTAACCCAGAAAGCCAATACACTAAGATCCAAGATTATCTTTTGTAACTTAAACATATATGTGAAGACATATAGGTGGATCATGTTTAAGTGATTATTTAAACGGTTTGTAGTAGATGGATAAGGCTGGATATCTTATCTTAGTGACATTACGACTGCGATCCACTTTGTAGTTGTTACAATTATTGGATATGATCTTGATCATTTATGTGGAGACATGTAAGCGAGGGTGTTCTATATAAAGAGTTTGTATAAGATCGGATCACGAAATGAATAGTCTCACTATATAACACCGTTAATAGAAGAGACTTACATTTCACCATGATGACCATAGGTGACTTGTCCTGAATTTTGAGTGAGTTGTGAACTCTTGCATATGAAAGCGGTCCTTTGAACTGCATGAGTGAGAGTGGCCAATTCGCTGTCTCAATATGCTTACCATTTTGATTGGAGAGTTGGGAACATAGCTATACAAGAAGGAATTCACTCATTCTCTATAGTTAAAGTAAATAAAAAAATTGCTCCCTTAAGGGCTGATTCCAAGGCTTGAACAATGCGACGCCACACCTCTCTCCTAGCTCAAAAGGGGTTTGACCATAGGTGGACTATGACTTATTGTTTATTAGAGTAATCAATAGTACTTAAGGAGTTAGATGTAACTAAAGAGGTAAAACGGTAATATTGGCCCAACTGTACTTAGAGCAATTTGTGAAAACTCATCACACCGTTGATTGGTTATATCTAATAGACACAGAAATATATCTGTAGTGCGAAGAATGAAACTGTTAGTCTTTACTGGAGTGACCGACAGTTAATGGAAGTTGGGTAATTTAACTTAAGAGTTTAATTAATTATCTAAGTACCATTGGAGTTTCAATCTATAGGTCCACAAGGTCCTCTCGATAGCTCAACTAAGATTGTTGAGAAAATTAAATTAATTTTGGATTAATTTGAATAGTTCAAATTAATTAAGAAAATTAATTATATATGATATAACTAATATAAATTAATTATATGTGATAATTAAAATAATGTATTTGATACATTATAATATAAAGTTTAATTTGAGAGGAAATAAATATTTGAATATGATTCAAACATTATTTATGTGAATTGGATTCATATAAAATATGTAGGTTAATTTTTTAATATGAATTTGATTTATATTAAATACTATAGATTTAATGAGAGAATTTCAAACTATAGGTTATATTATATTTGATATAATATAAACTGTAGGTTTATATGTAATATTAGATATCACATATAGTATACTATATATTATTTGATAAATTAGTTACTATATAATTATATTATATTAAATAAATTCAAATTAGTTTTAGTTTTAGTTTTAGTTTTAGTTTTAGTTTTAGTTTTAATTTGATTTTAAGGGAGGGAGTTATAATAACTTCCCCCTTAATTCTCTCTCGGTTGATCGTGAGATAGAGGTAAGATGTTCTTCTTTTCTCTTTTTGTTTTTTGACATAGAAACTCTGTGATTCACTGCACTCCTAATAGAATTCTCTATAGATTTTTTTTCCTCTAAAAAATTTCTCTTTTCCTCTCCCAAAATTAAGAAAAACTCACACACTCCCTTTTTTATTCTCACTCAAAGGAGAATATTGAGGTAACCCATTTGTGGTGTCTAATGATTCAGTATGTGGTCTTTAAGGGAAGGATTCATGATTGTTTGAAGTGTTTGTGCAATACGAAGGAGAAACGTGAAGATTTGTAACCCCTAGGGTATGTTTTCTCCAAACCCTTTTCTCTAAACCCTAATTTCTACTTTAGTTTTCTTCTTAACATGAAATAAAACTCTATGCATTTGTATTGTTTCCATCCTTTGAATTAATATGTTTCTGTAAAATAATTAAATTGGGACTCAATCACATTTTCGTAGGGTTTTCACAAACCTTTACTACGCGCCCATGTCGTGTCTTACGCGCCCCAACACACCTCTGCTACACGCCCACACCTGTTGTCGTATGCCTACACACTCAACCGAGTGCCCATGGCCATTTGTGACACACATTCATATGTTTTTTTTGCCATTTTGGGTGTTGATGAGTATTTTTAAGCCCAAATAGGATTTTCTTGATATTCTAGCCCTAAAATAAATAATTTGAACTCTAAGGTGATTTTTTTTTTTATCTATTTTGGATATTTTAAGAAAAATGTACTTAAAATGCAAAATGTGAAAGTTTAGAGTTTAAGTTGAGCTTAATTTGTGTCATGGAATCACTAAGGGCTATTTAGGGTTATTTTGACCTCTTGTAAGTGTCTAGTAACTCTAGGATCCTGTTTCAAGTCAGATTAAGATTGGAAAGATCTATAAGCAAGGAATTTGTGCACGTGACTATGAGTGATTTTATTTTGAGTATTTTGATATGAAAAGTATATTAGTATGATAGTATTCTATGATTTGTAAAATGTATTGGCATGATCTGTTTTACTTTACCATAATTACAAAAAAGCTTTGAATAATAATTTCTGAGTTATCATCAATTTTATATAAAGTGGATTTATGAAAATGTGGTTGGGAACCTGATTTTGTTTTACCATGATTTGTAAGTAAACCTGTGAAGGTGGGCTTGATCATAAATGAGAATTTGATATGAGCTATGCTTGTAAATGATGTTTGAATGGTTTGTGAAAGTGGTTTCAAACTATTAAATCTTGTACCCGAGAGATGGTTTTCTCATATTACTTGAATGTGTTTCAGTAGCACCACCCAAGCGATCAAGAAGCTATCGAGATCGAATGTGGCCAGAGTATACTGAGAAGTCTAGAGGACCTTGGGCCTGTGGTGTATAGTTATATTTAGTCTCAAGGCAGCTCTACGTGCACATATGACATAGTTATGGTTTACCATCGCGAGAAGTATTCGATGTATGGTATGTCTAGTGTAGCCATATGCTTTATCTAGAATAATCCACCGTTGAAACGAGTATTTGGGTATAGAGTTGGTGTGATTTTCTAATAGCTCAAGATGCTTTATAACACGTATTTGAGATGTTACTGAATCTTATATATTTTGTCAATGATTTATTGAATGATTTTGATAAACTTCATTGACGTTTTAGAATGAGAAAACTTATGTTCACATTAAATTATCACTCAATGAGCTTTAGCTCATGCTTTGTTTTATGTTTTCCCCCTAGGTAGCGATCAAGTTTTGGGAATAAGCTGAGTTGCAATTATCGTACAAAAACTGCATCGTAGGTTTACATATTTTAGAGTCTTTGTTTTGATAGATTGCATACCATTATTAAATGTATAATTTTGAGAACACGAGACAGGAAGTAGTGATTTGGTTGTATAGTTGTGAAAGTGTTTCTGATGAACATAAACTCTATTGATAGTTTGTATGTATGTATATATATTACTTTTGAATAATATATTAGAACTGACTTTTAGTAAAACAGAAAATGGAGAAAGTTATGAAGTGTGCTTATGAATGTCATGTAATCAATATGTTGAATGAAAATTTATAATGAAAGAACATTGAGAAACTATTCAGGTTTAAATACAGGTTGAGTGGGAGAGTTGGATGTTAAATGTCGCAAAGGGAGGTGATGTTTAGCTTCTTCACATCACTTTCTAGGTTGAGAGGGTAATCTAGAAAGGGTATGACAATAACTAAACGAAAAAAAGGAAGAAATGAAGAAGATACAAAAGAGAGACTCAAAACTTGAGGCGACACTAGGGGTATTATTGTGACTACTGTTAGGAAAAACCCCCCAACGCACTGCGGCGATGCTCAATGCTCGTCCTCTATTAACCTCAACAATGTTGCAATGTTGCGCTACTGCCTTTTAGCATTTCTTAGCGTTGCAATGCTGGCCTTCAGGGGTTAAATGGTAATTTTTCATTCTCTTGAGTCCAATTGCTCCATTTTACCCTTATGCTTCATAAATTCTAAAATGCATCCGAGACACTCCAACAATCTCTCAAGCTCGATTACCTACATTAAGGCACATTTAAAAGTAAAATTTTTAAGAACTACCATCATTTAGTCGGAAAAGATATATCTTTTAGGGAGTTATCACATCTCAAAATCAATTGACATGTTTTAAAGATTAGGAGTTCCCTCCATCTTTTCAATATGAGATTCTCAACCATAACTAACTCAATGATTAAGCGTAAATCTATATTAAATATTTTGGTTGTAATTCATTTCTCCTTTTTGTAGCTCTTCTTTCTTCCATTAATTCCATTACTCTCATTTACCACTAAAATTGAAACCAAACATATTATATTTCAAAAACATGAAGGAAGGGGGAAAATGAAAAAGGATATTAACTCTACAAACCAAGCAATAGAATTATGATGTAAGAAGAAAAAGGTGGGAAGTGAAAAGCCAAAGTGTCCAACTAAAAAGCCAAAAGTAAAGGGTTTTGTTTTGCAAAGGGTATAAGAGATAGGAAACATATAGAATGCATATATATATGTGTATGTATGTATGTATATATACATGATATAAATTTGATAAAGCAAAGCAAAGCAAAGTTAAGGAGAGAAAAAGGGTAGGTGGTAGTACCAATAATCCTTATCTGAGAGAAAGCTAGAAAAAGTTGGTTTCCCACTATATAATGTTGGGTTAAAGGCAGTACAAATGTGTGGTAATTCAAGCAAAATTATGCTATTCCAATCACTAGACCAAAAGGCAAACATGGGATCAAGTCGGTAGACTTGTGCTTCCCACAAAGCCTTCCCTTTGGGTCCATTTTCCCATCTTTATGTCAACTTATTTTCAATTGCCTTTCTCAGTATTCTCTTCAACTTCTTCCTCTTGGACCCTTAACCCCTCCCCCACTTTTTTCTCCTTCAATAACTTATATATAACAAACTTGAACATATTTCAACTAGTTTAAACATGTAATATTATCGACTAAAAGGTTAGACGTTCAAATATTTCATAATAGATATTATTGAGGAAGAAACTAGAACTTTCTTTCTATATCTAATGTTTTGGGCTATTTTTTTTTCTTTAATTTTTTTTTAAAAAAAACTAAGCTTTTAAAAAAAGTTATATTTGTGTCTATTTCTTGTTTAGTGATTATTTAGAAACAGAGGGGTAGAAACCAAAGAGAATTTAGTAGATTTAAGCACAAATTCTTTTAAAAATGTGAAACTACACAAAATATTATAAAATAAATTTATTGAAGAGTTAATGATATATAATAGTACCTTTTTATTTTTTGAGTTTGAAAATTAAATGTTCCTCTTGAATACAACAAGCAAAAATACGTGGATTTAAACTTTTAATCTCAAAGTAAACATGTCAATAACAAATGAACTATGGTCACATTTTTTTGTTTGACGACTATGTGTGGGATGAGAGAATCAAACCTTTGATCTCGAGATCAATAATACAAACTTTATAATGCCCGTTGAATTATGTTCACTTTGGTGAACTTTAGTCATTTTAACATACCCAATATGTTAATTAATATTTAATGAAAATGCATATATGGTAATCGATATAGTCAAAATCCTAACTAATTCATGTGACTTTAGCTTGGAGTAACTTATTAAACCTAAAATGACTTTTTTAGTATAGTTGGGGTGGAAAATTCGCATTACAGGACCTTAGTTATTATGACATATTGTATATATGTCCGTATAAACTATTCTCACTTTAACAACCTGAAATGATTTGTAAATAGCAAATACTACACTAACATATAGTTGAAAATCTCCTAAAAACATGTCTCCAAATTTACAAATCTTTATTTTTAACTTAGAGATATTAAAGATATGAAGACATAATAATAATAATAATAATAATAATAATAATAATAAATTGCAAAACAAACGTAGCTCAAGAAAAATTTTCCTCCCTTAACTAAGGGAAAAAATGTAAAAAAATTCCCCCATTTTCATGTTTGGGTTCCTATAAAGGAATTGTTTGGTTACCTGGACCAACTCAAGGATTATTGTGCCATAAAGTTATTATTAGATTTAACCATTCTAAACTACAATTTGTTCTGTAAAGGCTGCTTGTAAATTCATTAACTTCAAGATTATTGTCTATTCTATGATTAATAATGTAGTCTTAAGAATGTGTTTGGAAATATATATATTTTTTCAAAATATTTTACAAATGATTTGATAAGTTAAAATTAAACATACTTCAATCCTATGAAATACAGATACAGATACGGCTACACGATACAGATATGGTCGGATATGGCGATTCATTAACTTCTAAAAAACTAAGATACGGATACGTCTAAGGATCGTCACTTTTTTTTATATATATAATATATATATATTCTAAAAAACGAGGATACTGATACGTTGAAGATACATTTCTTTCTTTAAAAAAATCTAGGATATAGATAAATTTGGCATACAAGTTAATAACAATAGCACAAAATAGAATACAAACACTGAAATACAATACAAAAAAAGCAACATCTAAGATGAAGTACAATAGTTAATAAAATGCAATAGAAAAGTGACTCATATTGCAAAAAAGAAGAAGATGAAAAGATTAAAGAGAGAAGTATGAAGATAAACGAAAAACTTATTGTTGAAGACATCTAAATGGTTTATATTTTGTGAACTTTGTGGGGACTCAAATGTGAAAATGGAGATTAAATGATTCTAGTCATGATTTGGTCCGTTATTTATTTATTTTTCTTTTAGTTTTGGACTCGAGTAGTGAGCTTTTTAAATAGGTTGCTTAATTTAAGATTGGGAAAGATTATATGAGTTACTTGTTTTTTTTTCTTAAAAAAAAAAAGTACGCATAGAAATAGATACGTCAAACCGCGTGTCAGATACGTATCTGAAAAGTATCTGAAAATATAGATACGTCAAATTGCGTGTCAGATACGTATCTATGAAGTATCTGAAAGTATCGGTATCCAATAAGTGTCTGATACTGATTCTTTGCCTCACATGAAGTATTCGTGCTTCATAATTTCAGACAATATCCAATAGTTTTACTTCTAAAAACATTATATTAAATATATCTTAAATTAGACTTAACCAAAGTTTTTAACCTGGTATCAGTTCACTGCACAATTTTGTACTAATTTTCAAACTAACAAATGAAAACGGTTAATAATATAAAATATAAAATATGTATCATAAGCTTTTAGGATGCAAATTAGGGATATTCGTGGATTGAGTTTAGTTAGGTCGAAGGACTTTTTAGACTCAACCCAATTGTTCGAGTTGGAAATTTCTTCGACTCAAATAATCCTGGTTAGACAATGAACCCAACCCCAATGAAACATTTTGGTTGGGTTAGTTTGGGTTAATCGAATAATTTATTTAAATTTTTATTTTAAAAAAGAGTAAAATATTAATAAGTAAAAAAAAGAAAATTTAGTTATTTTCATATATTGAACTAAGATTAACAACTTAATTTCAATTTATATCTTAAATCTTTTTTTTAAAGTGCCAAAAAAACTACTTTTAGGAGTTAATGGAAAATAAACTATCCAAAAAAATAATGAAATTAAATAAAATTAAAATAAATATATGTATATATATAACTACAACATTAGTAAAAAAAAAAATTATGTTCATAATAAGTTTGAATTGGTTTAACTTATGAACCAATCCAATTTATAAAATTTTAATGTATTTGAACTCAATCCAACCTAAATGAATTGGGTTGGATTGATCTGTTTTCGAGTTATCGGTTTTTTGAACACCAATAATCCAAATGCTTTTTAAGGAAAAACTTAATTTCCTTTTTCTTTTTTTTTTTCAAAGAAATACTTGGAAAAAAAGTGCTTAGTGTATTATAGGTTTGAATCTCTCTCTTCTTTCTCTCCAAATGAGGAAGAAAAAGAAAAAAGCTGAGTTACCAAAGTGATTTGAAAAATGTAAAATTGAAGAACTAAAAATATTGTATGATGAAAATCCTGTTCCCAAACTTTCCCTTTTTATGACATGTCAGCACTTACATAATTGAAGAATATACATTACAAACACTTGAAAACTATTAGATCTCTCTCTTGTTCTCTCTAATATATATGGATATGGATGTTGTTTTCCCAGCTCCCAAACTGATAAATCCAACCACAAAAATTTCAATGACTTTTCACTTTGGCTAGCTACAAAATAATCATAAAGTTTTGTGTATATATGTTATGATTTGAACCACTCATTATTCAAATATTTCCAACATTTTATAGATTAGCCTTTGTTATGAATGTTGTAAAGCCGAGATATTTCGTTTTGATAATTTAAGAACAACAAAATTTGAGCTCCTTTGACAACAATTTTATTTCTTTTTTTTTTGAAAAATATTGTTATATTACCTGTTTCTTGAACACTAGTTATTTTGTCCCGAAATTTTTATAGATAAAAAAAATGTCAAACTATTTACAGAAATAGCAAAAAAATATTGATAGACACTAATAAACTTCTATCCACGTCTATAAGTGATAGGCTTCTAATGATAGACGCTAATAGACTTCTATAAATTTGAAATTTAACTTGATTTTGGAATTTTTTTAAAGAAAGAGATAATAAAATTAAAAATTAATATGGGTAAATAAGTTAACTTTCTTAAAACACAATGATTATCCCCATTTTAGATTTTTGCTTTAAAGAAACCAAGTTTTCTTTTGTTAGCTCCTTTCTTTTGTCCATTTTTTTAGAAAAAGGAAACTTCAAAGCTCTAGGTCATTTTTTTAAAAATGAAAACATGTGTTCTTAAAGCTATTTTATTAATAATTTAAAATTCTACTAACATCATATTGAACAGATGAACGTGTTAAGGATGTGTCAACCTAGTTGAGATGTCTTTGTGCATGATGAAGGTATTAAAGACGTGTTAACCTATAAACTCCATAAACAAATATTCTAATTACTAGATATAAGGTATCATACAATGTATGAAGTTGCTACACAGATGAAACTAAGCAAAGTCCATCCAATTTTGGGAATAATGTGTTTGCTTTTCAAGGAAAATTTGGAGAGAAGAAAGTAAAAATAATAATGGGAGAGGCAGGAAAAAATCCACAAACTCCATGGAAAAAAGAAAAGAAAAAAAACCAAACAAAAACAAAGGCCAACAACAGCACAAAATTAGAACTCCCCCAAGAAAAATTAAGAACAATATAAAAATTTGAATAGAAAATCTACACAAATATATAACAATTTCATGGCTTAACCCCCATACAAAAAGAAAAAGAAAAACTCCTTTATGAATATTGGTATTATGATGATACTAATAAATATATAAATAATGTGAATTTTTTCCCTTTAGGGTTTCCATGCTGAAACCCACACCACTGATTCTTCCTTCCATGTCAAGTAAATTCCACTTGAATCATCACCACCACTTTCATCTTCGTCTCCGGTGACGGCCGCAGTCGAACGCAGCAACGCCCAACCGGGCTTGTACCGTTTGAGCAAAGCCTTAACATCATCCATTACATCTTCACTAAAATCAGCTGATGAAAAAAGTGCTTGTTTGAGTCTTTTTGTCCATTGCTTTCCTTTTTCTCTTCTCTCACTCCCCATTTCTTCTTCACTAATTTGATCATGATCACAACCCAAAAGCCTCACAATGCTTCTTGAACATTCTCTTTCCAAAACCAATCTCTCATTGCTTGTTGCCACAAAACTCTCTTCCAACATCTCAAAGTAGAGAGTGTAAAATCTAAGACATTCTTCAAAGCACTTCAAAAAATCATTTTTGGAGCTTATGAAATCAGCTTCTTCCTCTACAATTGTTAAAACTCTAGGCTTTAGTGATTTCAACATTGAAATCACATTGTTTCTTTCTTCAACTCTCACTCTTCTCAAGGCTCCAATGCAATTTATGGCAATGGCTTCACCTTCTTCTACTTTGAGGGCTTCATTTGTGAGGTCAGTTAAGTGATTGAGATTTGTTATAGGGTTGAATTCAAAGGGGACTCCCATTAGCCTTGCAAATTTCTCCATTCTTTGCCCTATTTCCTTCATTAAACACTTCACTATGCTTGTTGTTGTCACCACTGTTAGCTTTAGATGTGGGGTGTCATCATTGCGTGTGGCTAGGGATTCTAGTAGGGTTGGCCATTGAGTGCAAAGGGTGTTGCTTATGTCGATGATGTGGAGCTTCGTTTCTCCCTCGAGCGCTTCGAGAATCGCACCATTCGATGCCACATGCCCGAATGTTGTCCATGGACTTGCCTGAAATTAAAAATAAATTAATTAATTAATTAAATTCACCACAATCCATCCGCTTAAAATTTGTTAGTTCATCATATTTTTTATAAGTTTGAAGGTTGAAGTTCCCCACTTAAACCATTGTTATGCTATATTCTCAAGAAAAGAAATAGTAGTGATTTATGTATTTCAACTCGATAATCACTCGTTGGGATTCGTGTTAATTTTCAAGCTTACAAATGAATGTGAGGAAAAACGAGGAATACGTTGAAATAGTAGATAAAATATTAAATTCACATTAACCTAATAGCTCAAACTGTTGAATTAGAAATAGCGATCTTAAGATAGATATTCACCCGGGTGAAGTTGTGCTGGAAATTTGAACCAGAATTAATTATTTAAAATTTTTGAATTTATTGGTGATTTTGTCACGTACCTCTTGAAACTTGAGGATGAGTCTCAGGGCAGAGTCAAAGTTATGATTTTTCTCGGCCACGGCGACAAGGGTTTTGTAGCAAGTGAGGCCAGTTTCTGTGGCCCTGCAGAAGAGAGCTTGCAAGAAGTAGGAAGCCATTTTTTGATCAGAGTCGCCATAAGGGGAAGCCAGCTCATTCAACATCCAAAGAAAATGGTGGATTTTGTTGGAGTCCTTTTCAGAGATGGCTTTAGCACACTCCTTGAGAAGGGTGGAGGCCCATTTTCCGGTGGCGGCAGCAGTGGCAGCAGCGGATGGAGAGTGTTCGGGTGAGTACTCCGACGAATGGCTGGTGGAGCTTTGCATGTCTAAGTTGGAGAAATGAAGATGATGAAGATGATGATCATGGCTTTGGTTGAAGAAGCTTGTGGGGGCTTCTTTGGCTGTGAAAAAAGTTATGTCCATGCTTTCTTATGAAGAAAATTAAAAAAAGGGTGTGTTTGACGATTTTGATTGAGGGAGGAAGGGAGCATTCTTTTGAACCCAAAAAATAATAAATAAATAAAATAGAATCAAATAAAAAGAACTATTTTTTTAATTAAAAATTATAGTATTTATTTATATAGGCAAGCACAAAGTTTGGTTGAGAAAAAGCTTTTGTTTAATAGTTGGGCTTATGATTAAATGTATGTCTCATTCCATACATATTAAAATTATTATTATGCTTTTAGTTTATTTTAGTCTATGAAGTTTTATATTTGTTTTTGGTTTTGGATTTTTGATAGTTTTTAATATTTTATTTTTAGTTATTTAATTAAGTTTTTATCTAGGACGATTCTTAGTTTAACCTCTAAAATTTTAGGTGAGATATGATATTCAAATCTCTAATCTCTTAATTGAAAAATTACTTATGTTCTATATGTTAGTTGAAATATAATGTTATGTGTTTTGTTAGTATGTCAAATTGCATAGTACAAAAATTTAAAATAAATTTGGTGGTAAATGCCTTTAGATTTATGCTGATAATTTCTAACAACCCTTTTCTTTATTCTGTAATTTTGAAATTCTAGTTAAAATTTGTAGTTTTCAAAAGCTCTGTTTTCTCCTTTTTCTTTTTGAAATTTGGCTAGCCTTTTTAAAAGTAATTTTAAACCTAATTTAAATTTTTTAAAAAAAAACGTATAAAGAGTTTTTATAAGCCTAACTTTTTTTTTTTTGTTAAATTATCAAAAATACCCCTAAGTTATGATTTGGTTTCACTTTTTTTCTTTTCTTTTTTTTTTTTCTTTTTTAAGGGCTACTTAATTAATAAACCAACGTATGAGAAACATAGGACGAAAATGGATTTTGTTACTATTTTATTTGGCATGTAAGTTTTCTTTTATTGTAAATATTGGATCTTTTCCAGTTGACTTCACAATGGACTGTCTGGTTGGTTGTTTTGGAATGCTTCGGTTGTGCTGGTTTCTTTATTTGTAACTTCCTTGTTGATTCTATTATAAAAGGAATTATGAGATCGTTTTCAACTAGTTTTTTTTTTTTTTTTTTTTTAACTAAATGTTTATTGTCCCTTGTGTGCAACCATTGCTGGAAGTGAACAAGAAATAAGGAACTATCGATTCTTTATCGTGCGTGTGAAAATCCTTGAAGAGAAACATTGAATTTAGGGGAGCCTAAACATACAAGATCAATCAAGCTTGAGCAAAGAGAAGATCTTGAGATAGGTGACGTCAAGTTTAGGGGAGTCTAAACTAATTGCCTATCTAAAGTTTATTATATTATATGATAGTTGTTCTAACAGTTAAGTAGTTCCACTTATAAACCTTTTGAACAATATTGAACTTCTTTTTAATTTGGGCATTGTGCCCCCCAGATGTAGGTAAAGTTATACCGAAATGGGTTAACATATTGTGTGTTATTTTTCTTCTCTGCTTGTTCTCCTTAGGTTAATAACTCTGTCAACATCATTGTGTCCATCATCATATATTCAGTTGACTGTTTGTACGTTTTTTTTCAATTGGTATCAGAGTCGATTTAGCTGTTATATTTCTGTTAATTGTTTGCTATGGAACCGATCAGAGAAGGTGGATCTACTACTAGACCTCATGTCCTTGATGAGACAAATTGCTCGTATGGGAAAGCCATAGTGACTATTTTTCTAAAATCAATTACAGTAAGACCTGGAAAGCTGTTGTAAATAGGTGGATTCATCCGATAATCAGATGGCAAAGTTTCTTACAAACCAAAGAAGGATTTGACTGAAGCAGAGGATGAGGCTTCTTTAGAAAATTCTCACGCTCTAAACGCAATTTTCAATGGGGTTGACAAGAATATTTTTCGGCTTATTAATACGTGCATTTCAGCTAAAGAAGTTTGGAAAATTTTGAAAGTTGCTCATGAAGGTACATCCAAAGTGAAGATTTCTAGATTGCAGATTCTAACTTCAAAGTTTGAATCTCTAAAAATGATGGAGGATGAAACAATAGCTTATTTTAATGTACATATTCTAGACATTACCAATAAATCTTTTGCTCTTGATGAAAAATTTCAAAAGAAAAATTGGTTTGAAAGATTCTTCGCTTTCTGCCAACACGTTTTGACATGACGGTGACCGCTATTGAAGAAGCACATGATATAGCTGCCATAAAAGTTGATGAATTGTTTGTGTCTCTTCGTACTTTTGAATGGACATTTGATGAACAAACTGACAAGAAAGGTAAAGGGTCAGCTTTGCAATCATCCGTAAATGAAAACCACAACTCAAACAAAAGGAAAGAAAGTGAAGAGAACCTTGATGACCCACTTGCTTTGTTAACAAAACAATTTAGCAAAGTATTAAAGGGACTGAATAAGCGTCCTGGTCAGTACAACATACCTCATGCCAGAGACAATACTGGCAACATTAATCATAATATGCACAAGAGTTTTAAACCTTTTGAAGTGAAGAGAAACAATGAACGGGGTTTGAATGGAAATCAAAATGGCAAGGATCAAACTTTCAAATGCAAAGAATGTGAAGGTTTTGGCCACTTCCAAACTAAGTGTCCGAACTATTTGAGAACATAGAAAAAAGGACACTTAGCAACCTTGTCAGATGATGATTCAGATACAAGTAATGAGTCAGAGGATGAGATTTGTGCCCTGATTGGTTGTGCAATTATTGCTAAGTCCATGATAGTCAGTACTGATCCTAAAGAAGCAACCAAAACGTGTTGTGAATTGAGTCAGAATGTACCTTAGCTGAAAAATCTTACCATTGAAGAAGTGTATGAAAAATGGGAAGAAGACCTACTTGTGTTGGAACAGTAAAAAGTTCGTATTCAAAAGTTATTAGAAGACAATCATCGCCTTTTTAGCATTATATTAGAATTAAAGAATGAACTAAAACTATCTCAACAACATCTGGATTCAATGTCTAAATCTGTTCATATATTAAATTTGGGTACAGATGATCCAAACAAGATTCTCAACATAGGGAAGCAAGCTGCTCACAGAAAGGTGATTAGGTTCAATAGTCATGGGAAGTCTAGTTATAGAACAACATTGTCATCAAAGATTATTTTTGTTCCTGCTCAAAATCCTCACATGTTTGAGCTGAAACTAGATGATACCATATCTATGACTCATGTTGAAATTAGTAATGAAGGAACCAACGAAGGTTCGCAGCGGAAGGGGATCGTCCCAATTTTCAAGTTCTACAGATACCAAGTTTTACAGAACAAAAATATGCATAACCAACAAATTTTACAGTATGCTCATTAAAAAATAGAAGGAAAATAGTGTTTAGAAACCCTTACATTTGAAGAATTTTTCTTCAAAATGCCTCGAACCGAAATCACGAACAAAATCGAACCAATAGTGTACCACCAATTGGAGTCCTCTGTATTTTCTAAGATGTCCAAGAAGTTGTGGGCTCTTGAAGTTTTGGTGAGGGAAACATTTTAAAGATGAGAGGATAGAAGAAATTTTGTGTGTGGAGATTTTCTGAACAATCAACAACAAAACGTACATACTGTTCTTTGTCAAATCTTCCTTATGTAGAAGATGAATAACCACTCATCACACCACACACTTCTTTCATAGAGAATTAAGGGGAGGGAAGTTATTTCCCTCCCATTAATTTAAAATTAAATTAAATTAATTTCCACACACGCACGCATGCATGCGCACACATACACACACATTCCTATATGTTATATCTCATATAACAATAGGCCCTATAGTATTAATTCCTATATGTTATATCACATATAACAATAGGCCTTATGGTATTAATTCTCTCATCAATGACATTTATATTAAATTTAATTATATGAATCCAATTCATATAATTAATTTTTGAATCATTAGAGGTGTCTGCTTTACTATCTCTCCAAAAGTTATCAATGAGTTTCTTGGGCGAGATGATACTCTAGCTCTTTGTGCATTACATCCTTCCACAGAATCTTCGGTCACTGAGCTAACTGGGGGCACTTATTCTTCTTGGCCTTCATCTAGTCAACTGTCTGTTGCCACTTTGAGCGTCAAATATGCAATACTTCATAAGATTGGTATTGCTAACTAGTATCCTTTTACACATGGTTCTGGAGTGTCTCTGTCACTTATCCATCTGCTATATAATATTGGCATAGGTTCTCAGTTTAATTTTGGCATTTTTGTCTACAATCATGTGTTGCGTCATGTTGAATCTTTTTTCTATCAAACTACCTATTTGCTTTACCTGTCTTCTGTGTGGTATCATGCTCTCTCAGTGCCCAAGAATTCTTATCATGCTCTCTCAGTGCCCAAGAATTCTTACTCCTGTGGATGCTCTTGGTCTTGCTGCTAAGTGTATCTACTTAGCTTCAAGCTTTTTTAGGGATCCCATGTACCAAATATTATACACGACATTCGACCTCCTAGAGTTGATGACATTCTTATGCCTGATGATCTTCGTGCTCTTGAAGGTGGCCTATTGATTCCTTCTGATCTTGGAACTCATATCTTACAGATGTTATCTTCTGAGTCCCGAACTTTGAGCGGTATAATTCATTCTCTTACAGATCGACGGACGACTGCGGATACTCTGGTTTAGTTATTGAGTTTGTTGTTACCCTTGAATGATGCCCCAACTTCTTCACGAAGACCTTCCTCTAACCCATGCTTAATGTGGGGTTTTTTTTTTTTTTTTTTTTGTGTGTGTGTGTTGTGATGTTGGCTTGTTGATGGTGGTTGTTTTGAGGTTGGTTATTGTTTTTGTTGATCTTTCCTGGTTTGTTGTCTTGATGTAGTTTGTGTTTTTGTTACTTCATGATTGCCAATAAAAGAAAAATACCAAATGAGGAGATTGTTGTTGTTTTTATTTGGCATGTAAATTTTCTTTTATTGTAAATATTGGATCTTTTCTGGTTGACTTCATGATGCTGGTTTCCTTGTTGATTCTTTATCATGCGTATGGAAATCCTTGAAGAAAAGCATTGAGTTTAGGGAGAGCCTAAACGTACAAAATCAATCAAGCCTAAGCGAAGAGAAGATCTTGAGATAGGTGATGTCAAGTTTAGAGGGAGTCTAAACTAATTGCCTATCTAAAGTTTACTGTATTACGTGGTAGTTGTTCTATCAGTTAAGTAGATTCACTTATAAACCTTTTGAACAATATTGAGCTTCTTTTTAATTTGGGCATTGTACCCCCCCAGATGTAGGTAAAGTTATATTGAAATGGGTTAACATATTATGTATCATTTTTCTTCTCTGCTTGTTCTCCTTAGGTTAATAACTCTGTCAACATCATTGTGTCCATCATCATATATTCAATTGACTTTTTGTACGTTTTTCTTTTTCAGATTACAAAAAACCAAATAAGTTTATTTGAGTTAGAGAGAAAGAATAGTGGTTTGTAAAAAGCTTTGAACTGGATGACCATAGACTAGAAAGGTTGCTAATATCTTTCCAAATCTTTCAACTCGTTGCTTGTGATGTTCTTGAAAGTGCCATTGTTTCTTTTGTTCTAGAGGAACAAGTAAATGGCGACTAAGAGATTGAACATCAATAACTAGTTGACATTAAGAGAATTGATTAACAAAGCATATTGATGTTCACATGCTTTCTAAGAAATTTTTTAGGAGGTCAACCAACATAGGATTACTTTATGTCAAACATACTTAATTTTTGAGTTCCTATAATTGAACAAAAAAAAAAAAAAAAAAGAACTTAATTGGTACATTCATAACTATTTATTCTTCTAATGCATTCTTAGTAATGCTTTTATAAACGTAGTAACTAATATAGATTTATTTTTTTTAGAAAAAAAATTAGCAATAAATTTTTTAATAAGAACTAATTTTAAGATTTATTGAAAATATAGGCATTTGAAATTATAGATACTAAAATAAAACTAAATCTAAAATACGAGTGAAAATTTAGGTTATCTAACATACGACCAAACTTGTCACATAGGATGTTAGTGTTGGGGTTGATGCCCTAAATCTCGTAGAGTCTTATAGTTCTAAACATTATTGAACAAACTCATTATGTATTTAATAAAATATATGATATTTTATTCATTGTTTGTAAAATATATGATATTTTAGTTACATTAACTATAAACCAATAAACTAACATCCAAGGTAATCTTTGTAACTTAAACATGTATGTAGAGACATATGAGTGGATCATGTTTAAGTGATAACCTAAATGGTCTGTAGTAGATGGATAAGGCTGGATATCTTACCCTGGTAACACTACGAGTATAATTCATTTTGTAGGTGTTACAATTGTTGTAAAGTACTACAAATGATCTGATCCTGATCATTCATGTATAGACATGCGAGCGGAAATATTCTATACAAAGGAGTTTCTATAAGATCAGACCATGAAATATTTAGTCTCATTATATAACGTCGTTCACAATAAAGGCATACATTTCACCAGGATGACTATAGGTAACATGACTTGAATTTTGAGTGAATTGTGAATTCCTGTGCCTATGAGGGTGACCATTTGATTTGTATGGGTGAGAGTGGCCAGATCGCCAACTCAACATGCCTAGCATCTTGAGGATTCGTCTGATTGGGGACCTGGGAACACAACTACACAAGATGGAATTCACTCCTTCCCTGAGATAGGGGTAAGTAGATAAATTACTTCCTTAAGGACTGATTTCGGGGCTTGAACAATGTGGCGCCACACCCTCTCCTATCTCGAGAGGGGTTAGTCATAGTTGGACTATGATCTATTATTCATTAGAGAGTTTAGTGGTACTTAAGGAGTTAGATGTAACTACATGGGTAAAACGGTAATTTGACCTAGTTGTACTTACAAGTAATTTGTGAAGGGTCATCGTACTGTTGATTGGTTATATCCAATGGACATAGAAATATATCTATAGTGCAAAGAATGCAACTGTTGGTCTTTAGTGGAGTACCTGACAGTTAACAGATGGTGAATAATATAATTAAAGAGTTTAATTAATTATTCATGCACCATTGGAGTTTCAAGCTACAGGTCCTTGAGGTCTCCTTGATAGCTCAATAGGATTAATTGAGAATCAGTTTTTGGATTAATTTGAATTGTTCAAATTAATAAAGGGATTTAATTATATATGATATAATTATGTTGTTTCAATTATATGTGATATAATTGTCATAATATATTTGATACATTATAGCTTAATGGGAGGAAATAAATATTTGAATGATATTCAAATATAATTTCTATGAATTGGATTAATAGTTGTTAAATTTAATATATTTGTATTAAATGTCAGATAAAAGAACAAAGAAACTATAGTTTATATTGTATGTGATACAATATTAAAACTATAGGTTATATGTTATATTTAATATAACATATAACTTAATATATATATAATATGATAAGTTAGTTATCATATTTATATTTATATTATTATTATTTAATAATAAGGAAGTGAGTTAACTCCCTTCCCCTTCTTTTCTCTCCACCCACGTGAGTGGGTGATGGTTATTTTTGGCAAGTAGAAAAGAAAATTTTTATTTTTCTTCTTGCTAAGGTTGTTGGACGAATTTGACAAGAAAGAGAAAATAACAGAAGAGTTCTGTGTGTTTGAGGTTTTGAGAGAATTCTCAATCTTTCCTCATAACCATTAAGTTTTCCCTCAAAACCAAAATAGTCAGACCCACCACTCTTGGGTTTTCACCTTGAGAATACCAAGGAAACATTCGTGGTAGTGTTCATTCTTGTTCGAGGTTAATCTTGAAGAAAGTCTTCAAGTTGTTCGTGAACTGTTCGAGGGAAAACGTGAAGAAAGGTCCTCAAATGTGAGGTTTCTTGAAACCCTTTATTTCTTTTGCATGCTGTAATTTATAATCAAATGAATATCTTGTTTCTTGTTTACTGTAAAATTCATATTCAATAAAAATAGTTTTTGGTCGATCTGCCTCCGCTTAAGGTTCTCTCCCGTAAAAGTTCCTTCAGTTACAACATTTCTAGAAACATCATAAATAAACGTAAAAAAACTAAAACCAAAATAGAACACAGAGTTTAGTAACCCAATTCGGTGCAATACCACCTATATCTGGGGGACACGTGGAAAGATATGTTCACTAATATAAAGTCAAATAATTACAACTATGTACTTATCTATAAATAAACGATATTACAGTGACACTCGAATAACCCAACTTAAAGAATGATCACTTAGGCTCCCTCTAAGTGTGAGATCCTCTCAACTTCAACGTACTTAGGCTCTCCATAAGTATAAGAATATTAATGATTGATCACTTAGACTCCCTCTAAGTGTGAGACTCCTTTTCTACTAGTATCTTTCCACCTTCTTGTGAATATCTCTTCATGTTATGAACTTAGACTCCCCTTAAATTAGAGAATCTCTTTTCAAGAGATGATGTCTTAGGCTCCCCCTAAGATTAACTAATCTTCTCACCAAGCTATTGTGTTTTATGCCCTAAAATTCATAGATAGTAAATGTAAATAATTGACTGTCGTCAATAAAAAGTTATCGATGTTATTTCAATGAGTTTTATTGATTTTTTTTGTATTATATTTTGTCTTAATAACCCTAAATCCAATAAACTAACAACCTAGGTTGTTTGATGAATCTTGAGCTGTATGTGGAGATATACAGGGATCGATGTTTAATATATTGCCGAAAGGGTCTATAGTATAGAGATAAAGCTAGTTATCTTATCCTAGTGACACTTTGGATACGACCCATTTTGTATTTAATACAAACATAATGATCCAACACGTTCATGTAGGTAACATGCGAGTGGGGGTATCTTATGCAATGAGTTTGCATAAGACCAGACCGTGAAATAGTAATCACTAGATGTAACACCATTGACTAGTTAGACTTCTTTTTCAATAAGACGATCTAGGAAACTTAGTTTAATCCTGAGTGTACTATGAACTTCTGTTCATGAGAGCTCACCCTTTGATTTGTATGGATGAGAATGACCAGTTTTCCGACTCAATAAGCCTACCCTTGGGGACAAAACCGAAGGGGGAGCTGGGAACATAATAATATAAGATAGATTTCACTCCTTCTCGACTTTAATTTAAGTAGATGAGTGTTTCCTTAAGTGGTGTCTTCAGGACTTGAACAAAGGGTCTTACCTTCTCACTGGCCCGAAAGGGTTTCTGTTTAATGGTTGGACCATAAATAGGTTGTTCATTAGAGGAGTACTGATATTTAAGGATACAGAGGTAACCTAGGAGTAAAATGGTAATTTGAACCAACTGGTATTACGAACACTTGTGAAGGACTAACTTGCTATCATTGATCTATATCCGTGGACACAGAAATATATCTACAGTGAGAATGATGTAACTTTGGGTCTTTAGTGGAGTTGACCCATAGTTACGAATATTGATTAATTTGGTTAATGAGTTTAGCCAATTAATCTCGTACCGTTGGAGCTTCTGATCTATAGGTCCATGAGGTCTTCTTCCTAGCTTGTAAATATAATTGAGGTAACTATTTCTTGAATTGAGTTTGAAATGTTCCAATTTACTTAGGAAAATAATGTAATGTTTAATGATATATTATAATATAAAGTTTATATTTTATTTAAACTTTATAATATAAATTTAATTCTGAATATGATTCAAAATTAATTTATGAGAGAATTAAATATTTGACGAAGTTCAAATATTAATTTAATGTGAATTAGATTCATATTAAAACTATAGGTTAAAATTAATGTGTATTTGATGCACATTAAAACTATAGATTATGAAAGAAATACAATTGAATATGATTCAAATGTAGACTAAATTAAATATTGGATATTTAATTTAGTAATTATTTAATTAAAAAATTAAAAAAAATTATTTAATTTAATTTAATTTAATTAATTGAATTAAAACTATAAGTTATGTGAGAGATGTTTAATTTAAATATGATTTAAATGAAATTATTAATTAGATATTAATTATTAAATTTATTTATTTACTTTTAATTAAGAGTTAACTCCCACGTAGGAGTTAACAAAAACTTCCCACATTTCACTCTCTCTCTCCTTAATCAAAACCTGCAAAACGTATTGTTTTGTAGGAAGTGACTCGATGATCTTAGTGACACACAAAAGAGTTTTGTATTTTTGGTTTCTCTCCAAAAATTCTACATCTTTTTCCAAATCAGTTGGTTCCCACAAACCAATTTTACTTCAAGAATTCTTAGAGAATAGGTGGGGAACTCTTGCGGTGGTGTTAATTTCGTGAAATCAAATTGGGGAATTGGCTTTTGTTGGATTCTACAAAGGTAAAGGTTTCATTTTTTTACTCTTAGAATTATAGTTTTATTTTGTGCATGCTTAACCTAGGGCAATATTACAGTAGGCCAAATTTTTGTTTATTTTGGTCTCTGTAATTTTTTTTGGAATTGCTCAGTGTATGGGTATTTTAGAAAATCTAAATTAATAACGAGTCTAGGTTCTATGTTTTTTGCTGCAATTAGAGATTTCATCCCTACAAAAGCAAAACTTCAAGATCAACAAAGATTCTAAATCAAAGTTCAACCACCACAAAAACATAACTCGTTTTAAACGAATCAATAAGACTAGAGACACTCAAGATCAACAACGGCAAAAGCTTCACAATCTCATAGATTGACAAACTTGTGTTTTTTGGCACAAACACAAGACAATTGCTTGAATATTTTTCAAAACAGTCAACCTTAAAATTAAACAAAATCATCATATATATTTGGGTAGAGTTGAGAATATATTCAAAGAAAGAATAAACAACTCTAAAAGGAAAAATACAACGAAATTTGAAAAATCATGCTAACAGATAAGGAAAAGATATTCTACATGTTTTTTTTTTTTTTTTGTCTGTCACATAACAATGTCACAGATAATGTCATGACATGTTATATGACATGTCACAGAGGATAAGAAAAACACACCAGCAAATATCCATTACACATATCGACATCTATGGAACCAATCTCAATAAAGAATTAGCACGACATGGAACATGTTACATAAACATGTTGTTCAAGTTTTGCCTATAATAAATAAGCCAATCATACTTCAATAACAAACACCCTAACCACGAGGATAAGATATGTTTTAAGTCATATATAATTTATATCGATTAGTGCAAATTTCACAATGACGGGTAGAGTTGGCAATGAGGTCGAGGAAAGTGGGGAGGGGTTCCCCGTCTCCATCCTCGATGGAGGAATTTACCCCCATTCCTGCCCCCGTCCCCGCCATTTGAAGGCAGGGACGAGGGCGAGGATTCCCCATTGGGGAAACAAATCCCCACAAAGACCCATTCCCCGTTTTCCCTTTTGTTGCTGGGGACTTTTTTTTAAAAAAATTGTTTTTCCATTAGGCTAAATGAAAAAATAAGCTAAATATAAAAAGTTAAAATACCAAATATATTTATATAATATAAATAGAGAGAAAAATAT
The DNA here is from genome assembly GCF_027475165.1 of Benincasa hispida. NCBI lineage: Eukaryota > Viridiplantae > Streptophyta > Magnoliopsida > Cucurbitales > Cucurbitaceae > Benincasa > Benincasa hispida. The sequence goes on along the minus strand of NC_143489.1, from coordinate 83,044,122 downwards.
ATTAAAAATCTAATCGGGAGGGGGTCAGGGTCGGGGACCTTAAAGAGGTCCCCAGTTTGACCCCATCCCCAGTCAAACTTAGGATTCCCCGCCCCGATTGGGGTGAGGCTCTGTAGAGAATTTTTTCAACCCTGATGGTGGGGCGTCGATTTTAAAGCTGTTGTTCGTGATTTTAATGGCGAGAGACTCGTGGTCATGGAAATTAAATTATGACCTTTCATTAGTTTTTGTAGAGCTTATTGAAGCTTTGACCCTCCATGAGGCTATTTACAAGGCTTTGGCATCGACATTCATCCTCTAAGCAATGAGACTAATTCTTTGGTTGGGTCTTCTAAAGATTTTTTTCGATATTCAAATGAGATTCATTTTTTCATGGATTTTGTATGTACTGATTTGTTGTGGTATCACTTAGAGTGTCTACTTTGTTAAGTGTCAAGGTAATTTTATGGTTCACAAACTTGCTTCTTGTGTTGAACACATCGGATGTCATTGATTTGGCTTGATGACACATAATCTTCATGTGTGGATTCATTGTTAATCACTTACTATCGCTCGGCAAATTCCACGAGTGATGTTGACATTTTTAGGATTTATAGGAATTTAAGTGTTTCACAAATTGTTAAGAGTGATGAATTGCAAAGAAGACGAATTAATGATTTGATTGTATTTAAAGTAAGGTTTATGCTTCATTCCCAAGAAAAATTCACCATATAATTTCTCAAGGAAATTAATTTGATTTATTTTAACAGAATGATATAATACATAAACTCAGGATGAGAATTCAAATTATAAATCTATGGAAAATTTTAAACTATGGTTGCTTAAATATACCTAGTAAATATCATTAGAGAAGAATATTACATGAATTTTCAAATTTTTGTATTATAGCATTTTGTTATTATCATTTTTAAAGTCTTAAGTCTTATAATTTTGAATTTAAACATAGTTGAATACATCAATTATTATATTATGATAAAGGTCGATGATTCTTTCTCTCCCTCCGACCATTTTTGAAGTAAAGAAAAGAGTATTTTATAATTTTCTCCATTATTATTATCCTATGAGTTCAAAAAAAAAAAAAAAAAAAAAAAACCCTATGAGTTCTTAAAAGTGAACCAATGTTTTTGAAGATTTTTTGGGAAAGATTTTCAAATATCTTCCAATAGTATATACAGACAAAAATTTTCTTTTCAATAAAAATAGAAAGTTCTAATATTATTAAGAAAGATGTTAATGTCATATACGAGATTAAAATATGTAGAAACATGCATATATGAAGCTAAATTAAATTAATAAAGAAATAATTAATAGTATAATTTATATGGTTGCACCTAACTATTATGCTCTCTGAAATTATCTTTTAAATATTTAAAAAAACTTGACAAGTGTCAATCTTTTATTGGCTAAGTTTTTTTTTTCCAATTTACATTTAGTTTCAACAATAAATAGAGAAAGATAATGAAAATCACGATTCTTCCAAGTTTCAACCTCACGCCTTTCTAGAATCAAACCCACGAAATTAATAAATAGCAAGTTGTAAAGGAGAAAATTATTGAGCCTTATATTTTATAATATTAAGACCATATATCTAATTTATAACCCTTAATGTTGTGCCAATTATTTTTAATTTCCTCCCTAATCTTGTAAAAGATTTTAATGTTAACCTTTGTGCATAATTTTTTTTACTTTCCTTAAGTGTTTGACAAAGAATGATGTAACAAAGTCTATTTTCTATTCTAAAAAGTCAATTTAGGGTAGGTCTAATTTTCATCACATAAAAACATTTATTTTTATTTTCTTTCTCAAATAGTAAAATATATTTGACAAAAGACATCATCATTTTGTCCATAAATTTCAACATTTTGTAACAACAAGAACTTTAATAATAATAATAATAAAGAGACTAATATGTATATATAGCTTAATTTTAAAATACTATGAATATTTATCACAATTATTTGAACCATCATTGCCTACGTGTGACATCTCAATCAACAAATGTATATTTATTAGTTTAAAATTTTCCCAGTTGAAATTTCAACTTGTAATTTAAAATATATATAAAAAATAAATGCATGATATCAACCTTTGGTATCAATTCCTTTTCAAACTTCCACAAGAAATTAAAAAAGCTTCAAGATAACAACCCAATTATAATATATATAGTATTACACATGTACCATTTATATCACAAGAAATATTCAGCTCTGACATGATATTAATAATGATTGATATTGTAAAATAACTCTCACACATATATTTAATACAATAAAGTTCAACTTATTTTAGATAACAACAAAGGAATCTTAAAAGAAGAAAACAAAAAAAAATCCATTTTTCTTTAGCAATTGAAAGCAAACACAATGTATGACAATATATGCTTATATAATAATTAATTAATGGTGCATTATACTTTGGGATATAGTATAAAATAAGCTCTAATTGTCATTATATTTGGTTGCTTGAAGTTACATAACACCAACTCTTGACTTATCAGAGTTTGAATGACTATTTAATGTGCCTACCAACTTAAATTACAAATTTAGACCTCTTTATATACATTAATATAAATAGGGCTCGACCTCTTTCTCGAATTTTATTTAGCGGTATAATTTTAAAAGTTTCAATTTGATTTTCATTTTAGTTATAGGTAATTTATTTTAGTGTTCATTCCATTTTTAATGTTTTAATTTTTTTCATTATGCATTGGGGTTGATTTTTTTCTTAGTCCCTCTAATTCTAATCAAGTGTTAATTGAATCCCTATTATTTGATTAAACTTCACCAATCATTTCCCAACTCTTTGTTAACCATATGATAAAATTGACCACTTCTCCAACTTTGTACTAAGATAATACAAAATTAAATAAATACAAACTCAATTTCATATAAAAATATATATATATATTACGTATTCAATATGACAATATTTGTAATGAGTAGATATGATTTGTGACTTGAAATGAAATAAAACTTAAAAAAAAATAATTAAAAAAATCGAATATGATAATTGGTACCTTTTATCTATTGAGTATGCTCAAATTGCCAATTTTTCTACTATATATATATATCTTTTGACATAGCCAATTCTTACACTAACTTTGGAGAGAGATGATTTTTCTTTAAAAAAAATTATATATATAATGGAATCAAGATTTTGATTATTCCTTCATGAACATTAGGGAAAATGACAAACAGAAGGTAGGTAGAAGGAGGAGGTTTTATGGTATATACTTTAAGTACACATAACTCAATTCAAGACAAACTTATAAATATATAATGCTGTCAATTTTAGTAACATATCTTTGTTTGTTATTTCAAGAGTTGCAAATTAGATTTTGCAGGACAAGGCTTCCATTGTCATAGCCTTTGAAGCATTTGAAGTTTTGTTGTTCTTATTCATTTAATTTTGTTAAATTACACAAAATCTCATAAATTTTACAGCCTCAACATCTTTTTTCTAGTAAATAACATTTCAAAAGTTTAACTATACCCTCTTAAGTTTTGATTAATTAAAAATGAAACTTATATATTATGAATAGATTTATTGAGGTAGGTCAAGAATGAGAGTATAGAGAAATAGGAGACCTATGGACAAAGAGAGAGCTCAAAGGATCCATGAGGGAGCCTAGAGGTAACTCAGAGGACCCTTTAGAAAGTTTAAAGAGAATTTAAGGAACTCATGACGGAGCCTAAGATGTAGCTCAAAAAATGCCCATGATGGAGCTTAGAGTGAGCTTAGAGAACCCATGAGAGTGCTTAGAGTGAGCATGAAGGACCTATGAGAAAGCCTAGAGGTAGTTTAGAGGACCTATGAGGAAGCCTATAGGTAACTTATGACCCATGACAAAGCTTAGAGGGAGCTCAAATGACCCATAAGAGAGCCTAGAGGGAGCTCTGAAGACCCATGAGAGAGCCTAAAGGAAGCTCATGTGACTTATGAGGGAGCCTACAATGAGCTTAGGAACCCATGTGGGGGAGCCTAGATGTAGCTTAAAAAACCCATGAGGGAGCCTAGAGGTAGCTCAAAGGACCCATGAGGGAGCCTAGAGAAAGCTCAGAGGACTCATGAGATCAAAGCCTAAAGGTAGCTCAGGGGACCCATGATAGAGCTTAAAGGGAGATTAGAAGACCCATGGGAGAGTCTGGTGGTAGTTCAGAAAACCGTGAGAGAACTTAAAGGGAATTTAGAGGACTCATAGGAGAGTATGATGGTAGCTCAAAAGACCCATGAAAGAGTTTAAAGTATAGTTTGGAGGACTCATAGAGGATCTAGAAGTCACATGGAGGACCATGGAGGACTCATGGAAGACCTCTCTAAGACTCATATATGGATGATGTAAGAGTCACATGGAGGACTTTGGAGGACCATGACCTCGAAGGATCTCAAATTGATTAAGCTTGAAACTATCTAGATTCTCAGCGGACGATCCACAATGGAATCATTGAAGAGTTGAGTGCATAATGCACTCAATTATCAATTACAACCTTTGAGTGGCGGTAGTGCATCTGCCAATTGATAATGGTTTAACGATTCCAGAAATTGAAGAGGGACAGTTATGAGCCCGATTGTTTGTTACATAATACCAATCCTATATAAACAATCAAAATCTCAAGCCCTTACTAACTTGAGTGTTAAAGTGTTGGTGGCTTGACACTACATCAGTGTCCAGTTTCTTCTTTTTGCAGGGCATTTAGACTATTTTTCTCCGAAACACAAATTTACTATTGATCCATTTTTTGACATCAACACTAGTTAAAAGACATTTATCCGTTAATGGTCAAGATTTATTGTATATGGAAAAAAATAATAATATAAAAAAGGTCAAGGCCTAAAAATGTCAGTGTCAAAAGTAAGCATTATATTAGAACTACCAAAAGAACAAACTATTCAAATTATTACTAGGAAAATGGAAAATATCATATATCTAATTAAGAAATAAATAAAAGGGGATATGCCACTCTCCTCACAAGCTTAATTTTTGTATATTCTTTGCACAGTTTGGACAAAACCACATCCCATGAATTCCTAACTTATGTAGTTGGTTTCAATGTGTGGCTCCTAATATTTTAAGAGCTTGAATTATACCCTCAATCTTATTAGGTTAAAAAGCTTTTTTCTTTTCTTTTTTTTTTTTTTTTGGTCTTTCAATTTTTACAGAAATAACAAATTTATTTACGAAGTTTAATTTATAACAATTTAGTTTCAGAATTTTTAAAATTGTTCTAATTTAGTCCATGAATTTTAATATGGATAAAAATTTTATTTCTATACTTTTAAATTTATAGTAATTTAGTCCCAATTATGACACATTTCATAAAAAATAAGTATTACTTTTTATTACGTAGCAATTTAATCTTTATATTTTATAAACAAATATGATCCTCATCAATCTACACATGTATTATTTATTTATTTATTTATTTTTGTTAAATCTTAATATTACTTTGCAATATATATAAAGATTAAATTATTATTATTCATAAAATACAAAAGACTAAATTATTACTTACTAAAATTTAGAGACAAAATTGTTACAAAAGACTAAAACTTAATATTATTTATTTTTTAATACAACACTTAATTTTTAATCATCTTTAATATTCTATGAGATTTTTAGATATTAAATTGAAAGTTTATATATCTATTAAATATTTATAAGAGATTTATTTGGGTTAAAATTGAAAGTTTAGATATTTATTAATCATAATTTTAAAAGTTATGAATTAAACTTGTACTAACTTGAATATATTTTTAAAATAATAATAAAGTAAATAATAAAGAAAAAAATTTATATATGAAAATAGTGTTGATAACCAAATTTTAAAAAAAATATTTGTATATAAACATAAACACATATGTATGTGAGAAAAAATAAAAATGGAATTAAGTTTTTGTAATATATATATATATAAACCAATTTACATAAAATTAATTTAGGTATTTTGTAGCCCAACTTGTTTTAGACATATATTGTCAACTAAAAGATTAGTAAAGTTGGAATTTTAATCCTACATATTGTTGATCTAAAAGATTTTTTTTTTCTTGTGAGAAAAATACAATTTTAGCATTTGAGATTTATATTTGTACCAATATTTGTAGGTACTTCAGTTTTTAAACTTAATGTTTTAACGCGTAGAGTATATTTGACATGCACAATTGAGTTCAGTTGAGTTGTCTGGATGATAATTGTCTATGTTGGTAATTAATAGTCTACATTTGGAGTGCAGAGTTAGTTAAGTTGGTTTAGAAAATTTGTCTTTAAAATGTAGAGTTGGGTTGACTTGAATTATGAATATCTGATGCAGTTTTTTGAAACCTTAAAAATATGTATTATTATGGGCTTTTTTTTTGTCATTATTGTTATTATTATTATTATTTGTTGGTTTGTGTTTGTGTTTGCTTGTTTTTTTTCTTTACTAACTTTTTGTTCCACCATTCAACTATAAACATACTTTAGAGATAAAAATATATTTGAGATGTGTATTCAATGAATAAAAATATATTTTAAAAATTTCTACAAGTAATTATTGCACTTAACGTAGACAACATACTATTAATTATATGATCAATAACCCTATAACATACTTTAATAATCGTGGAATGCATGAGTAGAACATGCACAAAAAATAAAGTTGTCATCAAGTGTCTATTTAGATTATCACAATATATATATATATATATATATATTGTTATAAGTAATGTTTTACCAGTAAAAAAATCAAAGTAAAAGAAAAGCCAAGAGAGTTACCTAGTCTAGAAAACGAACCTGAGACTGACAGGGAAGCAGGCCCGAGAGAGGTCCTACAAATAAGAGGGAAGGGCAATTGGGCCAAATAGACCCACTTGGAAGTGAGCCTGGCTCGGCTTCGATGGCCAAGGCCAACAACATTAAACCCTTTGAGAGATGCCAATCCAGATTGGCCTTTCAATTTAGAATATCCTTAGTGGCCCAATCAGGACATTAAACCCTTTGAGAGAGGCCAATCCAGATTGGCCCTTCAATTTAGAATATCCTTAGTGGCCCAATCCAACCTTTGAATATCCAATTTTCCAAATGGGAGAAGAAAATAGAATCCTAATCCTAAAGGGATAAGGAAGACCATTGAACTTCATTATAAATAGAGTACAACAGCACAACAAAAGGTAAGCTCCTCCTCTCTAAAAACTACTTGCTCTAACCTTTGTGCTGAAATCTGACTTGAGCATTGGAATGTTTATGGCAAGCACCACACCAGTGTGTTATTTTTTAATTGTTTTGTAGGTAACCTCTTCTCCAAATTATAAATTTATCATTGGTAACACGTGACAGTCAGGTGAATCCACTTGGCTGGATTTTTTCATCAATATATATATATTGTTAAGTTAGATAGTCAAACTAGTCATCCCTACCAAGTAGACGAAAACAATACATCTTCCTAGACTGTGATGGGGCTATTAAGAAGCAGTCAATTTTTTGGATGTTTGTGACAAATAGGTCTATAAGAATAACTCGATCATCCTTAGATGATCCCCCAATGTACAATTACTATAAAAGACGACTATTAAACTCTATAAACTAGTAATTTTGATTTTGTATGCAAAAAATACTTTCAACAGTCGATTGTTTTTATTTTTTTTCTTATAACATATGATCGGTTAAATTAGTCATTAGAGTCAATTATTGGAGATAAATGACGAAGTTGGTGGTTGGAGTTGGTCGCCCAAGATGATTATTAGAGTTGGTTACTAGAGGTGGTCGTCGCCAAAGTTGATCATTAGAGGTGGTCTTTGCAGGAATCAGTCGCTTAAGGTGAATGTCGGTATTAGTCATCAAATGTGGTTATTACTAGAATCGATCATTGGAGGTGATCTTCGCCAGATTTGTTGTTAGAGGTGGTTGCTGGAGCCCGAAGTAAGCCACGCGAAGGTGGTCTTCAGAGTTGGTCGCCAAAGTAGATCATCAGAACGTGACAACGGCAGCCGACAGGTGGGGCCATTGAAAATATTGGAGGGAGAAAGAGTTAGATTTGAGTTGAAATAAGTTAGGATGATCGGTTTAACTCAATTCCATCAACATTTAAAATTTGGTGAGCCAAACATTGAGTTGATAATTTTTACCAACTCAAGTTGGTGGAGCCAAACACCTCCTAAAGTTTAAAAAGAAATAATTATCAAGTCCATGCCATCATTTTTTTTATTACTTAGTAAACTCAAACTTGCAGATCAAAAATATATTTTTCACACCCTTAGTCTTTTAATATAATTTTTAGGCTCCTATATCCACGATTTAAAATGTCCATCAAAATCTCGAAATTTCAATTGGAATTTCGAGATTTTGATGGCCTCAAAATTTTGATTGAGAGAAACTTCATTCTCTCTAATTTTGATGAAATTTTGAGATTTCTCGAAATTTTGAAATTTTGAGAGTATTTCAAGAATATTTTAATTCCCTAATTTCGGTGAAATTTCGAGATTTCAAGAGATGTTGACATTTCGAGAAAATTTTGTTTTTTTTTTAAAAAAAATTAACTACATTAACTCAGTTCAAGTTTTTCAATTTTATGGTCCGATTACATATAATTCTATAGTTTCACACGCCAATGTCATTTTCGACAAAAGATTAAACCTTTTTTATGTGTTACTTTTTCTAATTTCCAACTTTTCTCAATTTTTAGCTTTATTTTTTGCCCTAAACTTTTATTTATAAAGAAATTGAATTTGAAAAAAACCACAAAAAATAATATATATTTATTTTTAATCTCATTCAAACTTTTTTCATTAAATTGTCACATCATCTCACCTCAAAATTAAATGGATATGAGTCTTTCTTTTAACAATCTAAAATTTTCATAATTTCACATCATTTCACCTCAAAATATTCCTGAACTTTATATTATTTTGTAATTACTTTATCAATTTCTTTTTTAAATTTCTACTCTCGCATCGATATTTACACAGACATCTACAATAAAAATCTAAATGTTGTCTTACTTTATAGAAATTGTGATTAAAAATAATCAATTATAGTCTAATTAAGCCATAATAAAAGTTTCATTAACTAATTATAACAATTTTCATTAATTTACGTCAATTTCGTAATTTTTCTAAAAATTTTCTCTCAATATCGATATTTCTATCGATATTCTCAAAAGGATCTCGATATTCTATCATTCATTTCAAATGTTGCTTCTATCATTAATTAAGTTTCAATAACTTTGAAGCTTGAATTTATTCAAATTTGTGAACAGTTGAGATAAGGATCATTAAATTCTCAGGAGTTTATGATTATATTATTGTTTTCTGAAAAAGTAAAGGTTGAGTTAAAGTAAGACATGAGAATAATATTTTGCAGCTTTGAAAAGAAGGCTATGATGACTCAAATGATTGGTTCATAAGTGGGAGAAATAATTAAAAAGAAAGATGCAATGCATCAAAAGTCCCCCACAAACCCAAAAAATAAAGTAGAATATAACTACTTTCACACTTTGATGTTACATTCTTCCACTCATAAAAGAAAAAATATCATCAAATCATACACCTCTCTCTCCCTTCAAAAGTTGCCCTCATTATTCCATTAAGAAAAGAAAAAAAAGTTGTTATTGGAACTTGAAAACACCCTCTCTCTCCATTCACATTTTCCCCATTCATTCATTTCAAAAATGGTTATCATATGCTCCCTAAAAATATTAGAAAATTGAAATCATATTATATTTTATTATATTATACCCATGATCATATGAATGATGAGAGGAAAATTATTTTAAAGGATAAAATGACTTAAATTATTTATAAATAATAATAAAATATAACATTCTATCTGCAATAGATCGTGATAGATCATAATAGACAACTATCTATATCTATCCAGATATTGATAGACACAAATAGTAGTCTATCACGATTTATCGCGGTCTAACATATAGACAGCGAAATTTTGCTATATTTATAAATATTTTGATTCATTTTCCTATATTTGAAAATAACCCAAATGAAAAAGGATAAATTACAAAATTAATTTCTAAACTTTAATTTTTTTAGTAAATGAGTTAGCCCCATTTAGTAACTATTGAATTATTTTTTAAAATTAAGTCTATTATCTTACCCGTTTCTTACCATACTTTGCATATTTTTTAAGCTAAAGAGTTGAATTCTTATGGAAATTTCAAAAACAAAAATAATTTTTTTTAAAACCTAAAGCTTTGTTCGGTAACCATTTGATTTTTGAAAGTTAAATATATTTCCTCCAAATTTTTACCATACTTTTCATCTTTCTTAAGCAAAAGAGTTGAATTCTTAGTTAAATTTCAAAATCAGAAACAAGTTTTTTTTAAAAAATTATTTTTTCAGTTTTCAAAACTTGGCTTAATTCTTGAAATTTTTGGTAAAAAGTAGATAACAAAACAAGAAATTTAAAGGTGGAAGAGATGTGAATGGACTCAATTTTTAAAAACTAAAAATCAAATGATCACCAAATGATCATACTTTAATTTTTCAATTTTGAGTCTAATAAATTTCTAAACTTATAAAAAGTGTGTGAAATAAATAAACTTTTAATTTTACATTTAATTAATAAGTCCTTCAACTTTCAATTTTGTGTCTAATAGATCTTTGACATATTCAACTTTTAACCTAGCTATTAGACACAACATTGAAAGTACAAGGACGATCTATTTGTCATTTTTAAAATTCAAAACCTATTAAACACAAAATTAAAAGTTCAAGAACTTATCAAATACTCGTTAAGATTTATGATAACTAAAAAGAAAAAGATATATATACCTCAAACACATTCTATATAAGTTTTAGCCTAAACATATAAAGAAAGGTACTAAAACTAAGGAAGGAGTGAAGGAATGAAATTGTCTTTTGCTATTGTACACTGCCTTCTTGGGAAGAATCTTGAGAAGAAGTAAACAATTATAGAAGAGGAAAAAGAGGGGAAAAGAAATAATAATAAGACTAGCAAAAGTCCCCTATATCCCATATCAAAGAAGATAGAAAATATTGGGAAAAAAAAAACCCTAATTTTTATTGGTGGCCAATTGTTTGGAGATCACAACATAAGCTAAAAGTTCTAAATAGGAGACTGATTTAGACTGCTTCTCCAACGTTGTTTGCCCATTTGGTGCATGCATTCTAATAATTTAGTGGGCTTCAAATTAATTATCTCAAGTTTATTTATTTATTTTTCTAAGTGAGAGGAAGATTTAGATAAAAAAAAAATTATATATATATATATATATGATCTTTAAATAAATAAAATGATAGTGATTTTTTAATAATATACTCCTTGTTGATGGAGTACTTTAATAAAATTTGACTACAATTTATATTTAGGTAAAAAAAAAAAGGGATATATTAAAATTCAATAAAAAAAAAAAGCCATTCATTGCAAATTCGGTTTAGACTTTGTTATTTATTGTGTCTAAACCACAAATTGGTCAAAATTGAAATTGGAATGGATGCAAAATTGCTATGAAAAAAATGGAGTTGATGTTAGATGAAAGACATTTGGCTGAGCAAACCCACTCAATAATCCATTTAGAATACAAACAAAAGAAATAGCTTTTTTTTTTTTTGTTGGAATTGATTACTTCAAAACTTTGGGTTGGTTAGATAAAGAAATTCAAGTAAATGTCTCATTTATCCACATATATATTGACAATAACTATAAAGGAGGGTGAAGATGATAGAACAATAATCAACTTTAGTTGTTATTGTAGAGGTAAGTGTGTCTTGGGGATGGGGAATATTCATAATGGGGGGTAATAGAGTCATTATCCACGTCAATAAGGTGTATAAAAATATTGCGTGAGACTTATAATATTATCAACTAAACTCTTAAACTTTCATATGTATGAACCAAGTTGGACTTTTAGTTAGGATGTATTACCTTTGAAAATTGTCTATGAATTGATCCATCATGACGATTTTCAAATGTAAATCTTAATAAATAATCTTAAATTGGTTCACTTAGAGCAACTTAGGAGTTTAATGAAACAATTAGACGATATTTTGAATGAAATCTAGAAGGTGTAAATTGATACATTTATAAAAGTTCGGGGGTTAAATTTATAAAACATAAGTTTAAAGTTTTAATTGGTACAACCTCCAAAGGGACACATGAGTGAACTAAGACCTCATTCGAATGAGAGGAATCCTAAGGATATAAAAATTTGGTTAAAGAAAAACTTAAAAGAATTGAAAACTACTGTCTATGTCAATTCTATCACTGTGACAAATAGCCATCGTGATAACTAAAATGACTTTGTTTGATACTAATATAAAACCTATTGAAATGGGGAAAGGGGCTTGAGCCCCTAGGCTTATTGTAAAATGACACATCTCCGTGTATAATAAGAATTTTTTATCCTGTTTAAGTCTGGTCAATACAGAAACCTAACTATTAATAGATCTTTTTATCTTTCTATTAGTACAAATTTTATATTATTAAAATTGATTTTAAATGATTAAAAATATTTTTGGAGTGATTTTGAGAGTGACAATATATCTAGCTAGTGTAGAGAATATGATTCCCACCCAACTATTCAAAAGTTATTTTAATTTGTATGAACCTTTTACGATATTAAAATATATCCATATTTATCTTTGACTAAATCTAGTTATCTATGCCTTCTAAAAAAATTAGTCATCTATGTGGATTAAGTTTATATTTAATCCTTCTATATATCTTTGAGATCTTTAATTATGTATGTTTTGAATATCATTCTAGAATACTATATAATTCTTACAATTTTGAAACACAAATAAATATTGCGATTGTATTACACCATTTTATACACACACACACAAAAATGGATATTTATTTTTATTCTTATTATTATTACAAAGAAGAAAATCCCCAATACCCTTGGCTCCTAAAAAATGAAAAATGGGATAAGGATGACGTTAAAATTAGGTCAAATTATAAATTTAGTCTTTATAGTTTAGAGAAAATTCGAATTTAATCTTTATAATTGGATAAAACCTCATAAAGAGTTCCTATAGTTTGATCAAATTAATCTTCATAAATAGTGCGTACCGTAGGGAATATTTACAAATACAATTTTATCAAACCATAGAAACTAAATTCTAATCATAAAGCATATAGATCAAATTCTAATTATAAAAAAATATCTGAACCAAATTCTAATTATAAACTACAGATACTAAATTCTAACTAATTTTTTCAAATTATAGGAATTAAATTTGTAATTTAATCTTACACCGACAAAGACATGAGTATAGTATATATCCCTAAGTTGGCCTAGTTGCATGGCATCTTAATTAGGTGGAAGTAGAATCTTGTAAAGTTGGATGTGTAATTTCTATTCCATGGTTGATTTGCCATAGATTAGAGGATGAGTCTTTCCCATACAAAATTTTGGTTATGTATACAAATTCTCTTCCATTTGTCTTTGGCTTGTAGTGTATGTCATATGTTGATAGGATTAGGATTAGATATGTGGTCCTTGTTCTTTTTTGGTATATAAGCCCATAACTCTAGTAAAAATAAAACAATAAATTATATTTTCACATGCCTTAATATTTTATAAGTGCATGGAGGGAGGGCTTTTTTCTTAGGGATTGAGTTCATTTTGTTCTTTCTCAATGCTAGTACAAGTAACAAGACTCCAATAGGTAGTTGGAGTTGTGCATCTTATTCATGTTTGTTTCTATAATTCTCTTAAATAATTTTTAATATTCACCCACCTCCATGCAAGCAATCTTACCCTACAATTCAATCATGGCTATGGACTCCAATTTATGTGTATGAAGTTCTATCCTCTATTTACATGGGAAAAAAAATTGTATTGTACACTTATATATCCATTTTAAACATAAATTTAAATGCAATAAGGGATGTAATTGTTCTTAAGAACAAGAAACAAATCAATTCATGTGATATCCTGTTTAATTTGATAAACATGAAGTTCTATTTAAAAATTAATTAATAAAGTTGAGAAGAGTAATCTATGTATTTTATTATTAGTGTGACTTGTGAGATCCTTTTATCTTTTCAATATTAGATCCTCATCCTACCCATCAAAATAATACCTCTTAAGATCTACTATTTTTTAATTAGATTTTAAATCTTTTTGGGGAAAATTTTAATAGATGGCTAAAAAAAAAAGTTAAAATGAAAAATGACTAAAAACTTTTAATATTTTGAATCATGGCAAACATTTTTTAAAGGGAGGAGATTAAATTTTATGTTTAATTTATATCCTTGGTATATCTCTCTATATTTATTGGCAACCCTCTCTTTTAAGCATAAGAAGATTTTTTAATATAAAATAATATTTAGCGATCTTCAGCCAAATTTGATTCACCTCCTTAGATAAATATATATATTTTGAACAGGATACTAGGGGTATAGGAATCAGCAAACGCATCCAGACATCTCAACTAGATTTACATATCTATAGTGCTCTCATCACGCTTCGACTCCAAAAGCAATACATCAGTGATCAATATTTATGAGTAATCCACCTCCGTTTTAATGTTTAAAATATTTATTTAATATTATATTATATCATCTTTCACTTTTTTTTTTTTTTTTGTCTCAAGAGTCCCATTTAATTAATTAACCGTTTTAATTTGTAACAAACACAATTAATAATTCTTACTTCTACCTTAGTACAAACATTTTACTATTTATTTAAGTAGGAGGGAATCAACTTTTGATTTATTACATAGTTATTTAATTTCTTTTTCCATGATATGAAGCCCTATCCTAGTACTCTCCATGAGGAAGGTTTTGTGCATTTCAAGGCCAACTTCAAAAGACATCAAAGGAAGCTTGCACCAAAGACGCCTTGTTCTTACCAACCTTATTACTACGATCTTAATAAGGATGTGCATAAAAACCAAAAAAAAAAAAAAATGGAAAAATCAAACCGAACCAACTCTAAAAAATTTTTGTTTCTACGGTTAATTCAATTTGAAATATTAAGAAAATAAAATAAAATGTGATTTGATTTGATTTGGAGCTCAAAAATTAAATCCCAATCCCAAACCATAGCACATAAATACCACATATGTATGTGAGTGTATATGTATGATGTGTATGTGTGGGAGTGTGGGAGTGCGTTTAATTAATTAAATAATAATTTAATATCAATTTAATTCAATTTGAGAATTTAGATTTTTGAATTTAATTAATTTAGAATTAATTAAATTAGATTTTAGTTAATTTTGGAATTAATTAAAATTAGAAGTCGAAAATAGAATTTAATTGAGTTTGTGAAATTATCCACAATTTGGTGGATTAATTCTTAATTCAACACCTGGTCACAACTTGCAAGTGAAAATTGAAGTGGCATTGACCAATGCCTCAATGCTTGCATGAAGATGATACATAAAACTCTAAAAAATTGTTGATGAAGATGAGAAAGTTGCTGAATAATCAGTTTTCAGCAAAGAAAATGTTCTTCACCTGAAACCCATTCTATTCCCTTCACAAATTCACTTCAATCTTGAGTTCCACCACTCAAATTCAAGGCTGAGAATAGTATAGAAGATCTCTTGGTGGTTCGCTGAAGATTTGGAGTTGAGAATTCGTGAGGAGCAGCTTGGATCGGAGGGAAATTCTTCAAAGGTATGTGATTCTTGAAACCATCTAATTACCCTATGAACATGCTAATTCTGATGTCAAAATTAAGGAATTAGAACACTTAATGATCATGTTTTCTTCCGCTGCGTGTTTCTGTATTCCAACAATTGGTGTGTGCATATCCGTTGAAATCAAAGAATCTAATTATGAACAAAACTGAAATATAGTTCGGTTCAATGTAATTATGATTGAACATATGAAGTTCACTTTGGTTTAATTTACATTTTAATTTTCAATTTAGTTTTAGTTTGGCCCCAACCAATTATCAAATCCAACTGTGAACATTTCTAGCTAGTTCTTAATGTATACCTCTAATCTTCCTTTTTCTCATTTCTTTTCCATCAAAATATGAGGAAAAAACTAAATCCTTGTAGTTAGATTTGTTGTAGATGGGGCTTAAAATCGATTTACCAACTTTTCATATTGAGTACAAAAACCTTTTTTCAATGAGATTTTTATCATTGCATAAAAGTGATTGATTTTCTTTTTCCTACAATAATAGTGATATTTATGACCTTTCAAACTAATTAACATATATTTAATTAATTCTTTAAGGGTCAAAGTGAACATAACTCAACTGATATATAGATGTGTTATTTAGCGATGGACTTGAATCCTCCCATCTTATTGTATATAAAAAAAAAACTCATTTATTAGAAAGTCATATCCTCATGTTATGCCCAATGTACAATTAGCTATGTAAAAATAAGCAAGGTAAGCAATAAAACAAAAATTACAACAAATTAAATTACATTACTAAATATTCAAATATTGAATTAGAAGACAATATCTACAAGTCTTAATTGCTTTCACCATCGTTGGATTGGTGTTTCTTAAAGTTAGCACAGATTAAGAATACATCCCATCAGCGTGCTAATTAAACACCAACTTGTTTCTTAATAATCCTCCATCTACATCTAACTATGTGGTTTGTTTGACTAAACACGCACGTACTTACCAATTGTTCGTTAAACGTGTGTGATCACGTTACAATAAAACTGAGATTTCATGATATTTAAAAATTGGTAGATTTAAAATTTGTGACAATTATTTTCAGTCATTGTGTCATCTATAAAGATATGCATATCAACCATAGTTTTTTTTAAAATGTCATAATTGGTCTTCTCATGACAATAAATAAGCGTCAACAATGAAAAAATATTGACAATTATAAACTATCATTGTCAAATATATTATGACCGATTATTATTGTCATCAATTGACTAAAAATTGAGTATTTTATGTAGCGTTATGGACATTGACAATAATTATAAAATGTCAAAAAATAATAATTAGTGACATTTTTTTTTCTTGTCAAGAATATATGAACCATGACATTTTATTGTCAAGAATATATGAACCATGACACTTTATTGTCAAGAATATTTTAAACAATAACAATTATTTTATGTCAACAAATGTTCAATGACGGCACATTTTTATTGTCACATAATTTCATATTTATGACACTTCTATATTATCAATAATATACAGGTCTTCATAGTTTATTATTTCTTTGAATCTTGTCATTGTACACATGATTCTATAATCAACTAATCTTATTTTAACACAAAATCGATACAAACATAAATAAGAACTTTCATATATAAGAATAAAGTTGACAACGGTTTTACAAAGAAACTAAATACAACAAACCATCGAATGTCCCCAAAGGGACAAATACAAACAAACTAATAACCAAACTTGGTAAATTTTTTAAAAAGAAACTAAATACAATGAGGTATTACTAAGATTGACTACCTTGTAGCAAGTTTTGTCACTAACCAAACGTCAAACACTTGCTTGGTAGCTTCACCACTTCACTAGGTTCGTGCATGACCTAGTAAAAAACACAATATTAAACCTTAATTCAACACTTTGAGTTAGTCCCAACCTACAACAAAGAATTTCCAAGAGTTATAAACTAGGTTCAACATTTAAAAAGAGTTCGAAATGATCTAAGTGAAACTTGAGCACTAAAAACTTATAAAACAATCTTAAACCTTAATTCAAACACTCTATATCAGTCCTGAATTATAAAGAGAGAGTAAGAGTTGAATAACGTACCACATTTACATCGTGAATAAAATTTTCTCGACCACTCACCCTGAAAAATCATATGATACAGAACATACTTTAAACCACAATAGTCCAAGAAAATGCATAGGACAACATACTTTTAAATTTGGTAAGAATAAGTTAACTAACAATTAACATTAACATAAAATCGTAGTAAGGTATATTCATGGAACCACAAAAGGCACTACCACATTTCAAATAAATAACTCATAATTTATTTTCAGACTTAGAATATGTTGGGTCATATTCTCAACCACATAATAATTTATATCATATTTGAGATTTGCAACATATTCTGAATTAAAAAAAAAAAAAAAAAAAAAAAAAAAAAAAAAAAAAAAAACCAATCATGACCATGTCGCAAAGCCTAAACAATAAAGTAGTAAACCAACAATTATGAATTTAAATATTAATCTACAAATTCCTTTTATCAATCTATAAATACTAAAAAGTAAAATTTAAAGTTTATATCACATAAGATATAAAAACTATAAAATTTTGTGTTATATACTCAACAACCACCACCAATTAAGAATTTGACTACAAAATTCTGTGTTATATTCTGAAGATGAGCATAAAGGCATTGGCAAAAAATTTATGAAGCTAAAATAACTTACAATAGGTTTGGAGGAATCAATGTGAAGAAGAGTCTTGGATTCTTGATCGACTAATCTTTTCAAGTTATTTCCTATCCTAACGTGGAAACAGGGAGTTAGAATGATTACCAAATGGCAATAAAGAGATAATGAAAACAAACAAGTTGTATTAGAAGAAAAAATTATTGAATTTTGTTAAACCAGAAAACATACAAGTATTTAGAAAAGGTGGAAGTTTGGAATCCAAGGAAGTCATAAAAATAGTAGTGTAACAAGCACCTATCCAATGGTTGTGATGAAACTTGTAGTAAAAGGAACCATCCAAGAAACGCAAAAGAAGACAACTCTTTCCCACACCTCGAAAGTTAATATTCAAACAATAAAGACAAACTTCATTTTAGACAAACATAAAATTTTCATCATATGCTCTCACAAAAAAATACAATCACCATGTGGATTGAAGTTTGAAGCAACATCATCTCACATCATATTAAATAATCAAACTAAATTTCTGCCTATTCTAAATGTAATCATAATCTGACAGTTCAAGAGAACATAATTAAAGGTTCAAAGCATTAACTTTCCTACACAATTATTTCTTAAGATAATGATATTCATATAATCCAAGTACCAAATGAAGTTTTTAATTCAAGAATCAAACCTCAATATTTGAATCATTCACTTTCTCAATTGCATCTGACATCGCTACATTATACTGCCTTCTTAACGGTTTGTTATGAATGCAAGATCTATTTCTACCATATATTCATAAGAAGAAGCAAATAATGGAAAAATAGATAGAACACCACATAATTAGTGTTCCATATAAACGAAAATAGAGAGAAGATGGAATGAAGACCTTAAGACTAAATTAACTAGTGGATACATTTAGTCCCAGATATAGCACAAATAAAGCACACAACATGCTAGCGCCTAATACAAGTAGAATTCCACGAACATATTCAAATATCTAGATAGCCCTTTCAAAATAATATATTAAGATGTGCATGCAACAAATTTAGCATGACTCATACTTACAAGCAAACTAATGTATATGCATTATGTAAGTTTAGTATAAGTGTGGCTAAAATAACGAATGCTAGCAATAACTAATTGTGAAAACGTTTAATTTTGTGAGTCAGGGATGCCAGAAATAAACGAACAAAAATCTATGATATAAATTCCTTCGTTATGTTGCACTCGAGACCTACTGCATCTATCCCTCCCCTTCCAATTCCCCCTTCAAGAACCAAAAATGCTATAAATGTTTATCACGAGCCTAATATTATCGTATCCCTCCTCCATGAAAGCACAAAAAATGCTCAGTCACAAGCTGAGAGCAACACTTCCGTCTTAAATCACTCAAAACATCGAAAAAAATTAAAACAAACTGTCCTTTGAACTGTTTCATTCTTCTAGGATTAATAAGTATCGTATCAAACAAAAAGAACTGAAACTCCCAGTTTGGTTAACTACAAAGTGGACATAAAAGAAAACAAAGTTCATTCTCGGTTTATTTCAT
Organism: Benincasa hispida; assembly: GCF_027475165.1. Classification (NCBI taxonomy): domain Eukaryota; kingdom Viridiplantae; phylum Streptophyta; class Magnoliopsida; order Cucurbitales; family Cucurbitaceae; genus Benincasa; species Benincasa hispida. The sequence goes on along the minus strand of NC_143489.1, from coordinate 83,024,327 downwards.
GAGAGAGAGTTCATACAATGGACAATCTAAACCTCAAATGTTGAAGAATTTCTTGAATTTTCACGCTACATTTTACAATTTCTCGATAAATAAACAAAGATAGATTAAACATCGCAGATGAATTTGATCAACTGTGATAATCTAAGATGACGGAGAAAGAAGAAGTGAGTCTGAAGCACAAAAAATGCTCAGTCACAAGCTAGTATTAATTGCATTTAATAAAATGTCATAAATCAAGGACATTTAAAAACTTTCATAAAATAATAAAAATCTAAAAACTCCGTCTTTTCCCGCCAACAAATGCGCATTTTTTTTTTCATTTATGACACTTTTTTCCATTTTTCTCAAAATTTGTATATATCCATGTGTCATGGAAGCCTAATTTTGTTATAGTATCATACCGGCACTAATATATTGGATCCCATCAAAACTCCACGGTTAAATGTGTTTGGGCGAGAGTAGTACTAAGTTAGATGAACATTTGGGAAGCCCTCGTATTACAATCCTTAAAACCTATTGCTTATCATTTTTCAAATGGTCTATTTTAACTGTTCTAGGTTTAGTTCAACCATTATAGAAGTAGAGAATAGAACTATCGACTTTTAAAATTTTAATAATCATTGATACTTTTATATCCACTAAACTATGTTTAAATTGACTTCTATTTTGGTCATTACACAGAGATGTTTCATGTACCCATAAAAATTTCATTAATAATTTAAGATAAGTTTAAATGACATTTGAGATCCAACACATGACCAACTACAAGTGAATGCAATGCATTGTTGTATGTATAGAATTTTTTTTTTTTTTTACAATACAATATTGAAATTTTGTGGGTGATGAGAATTCAGACCACCGACCAATAAAGGAAGACTTTAGTATATTTTTATTATTAAACTAGGTCTAAGATGACACGTTTGTACAAACTTTTCTTATTAGATGTGGGTGAAGTTCATTTGTGAAAAAGATACGAGGGATAAATTGATTTTTTTTTTTTTAATTATGCAAATTTTTAGATAAGATAAGATTTAAATTACCTACATTACCCTATCCATTTACTTTTCCTTACAAGGTTGCTTTCACAAAAAATTGTTGTGTTTTCTGTAAATTATTATAATCAAATGTATGATTTCAACTAATGCCTCAATTTTGTACTATCCTTAATCATAATGAATTTTCCCTATATACATATTTATGATTTGCTAGAATTGATGTCCAACTCGAGAAGGTTTAATTAACAAGTCGGATAAGATATTTTATAAGCTTACAGCATAAATGATATGAATTAAGATGTCTTTATGTAACCTTCCAGATCCAATCACATGTTCAAGGGTAAAGAAGCTACAATTAGCCCTTAATTTTTATATACAAACAGAGATGAACTCAATCAAAGGGATTCAAAATAAAAAAAAAAATGATAAAAAAACTTTATAGTTGGTTTCAAATGTCATTGTAGGATGAAACTAATGTTAGTAATTAAAATATGGGCTATGTATGTGGATTAATAATTTATCATATTGGTTATTTTATTAGATTGGGCTCTATTATGTAATCTAATTAATTAATGCCCAAGATTTCAAGTATGGACTTAATGGGTAAAAGTTATTCCTAATTAATTAGGGTTTAATGAGAATCCTAATTGAACTATTATATAAAGAGATCTTAGGGCTATGGTCCCCAATATACAAAACAATAAACAATCCGTCTTTCTTAAATCCATCTAGAGAGAGATCCCACTAAGGCATTCGAAGTTTTGGTTGAGGAAAACCATAGTCATCCATCATCATCTTAAAGCTATCATCAATTTTGCAATAGAATCCGGTATGTTATTCTTGATAATTTGGTATGAATGATCCTAGGGTTTATCTATTCAATATAGATATTAAGAATTTATGCTAACAAGTGGTATCAGAGCATGAATTTCATGTTGGATTGTTGGTTTAGGTTTGTTTTCCATTGCGATTTTGATTTTTTGTTAAAGAATTAAAAGATTTAAAAGAAAAAGAGAAGAAAAAAAAAGGTTGAACACAATTTTACTGAATGTTCAAATTTTTCCATGAGGATTTGTGTTCTTTAGCATTTTAATGTGATTGAAAATTGGCATGAACACAATTTTTATTTCAACTTTTTCTTTAATACTTTTCGCAATTTGTGCAAGTTCTTGGGTAGACAATTTGTGTTCTTGCACAGTTTTTTTTTCTTTTAATTGATGAATTCGGTAGATTCAAGTCCAAAGAACTGATTAATCAATTTTGTTAATGATTAATCGATCCAATTTTTCCAATCTAACATCTATTGGGAATAAAACAATCTATTTGATTTTACTGGTGGTTTTTCTTTAATCTTGCCAATGATTCTTGATTTTAATTATTAATAATTTCGTGAATTTAAAATCAAGATTAATTGATAATTTTGTGAATTCGGTTTTAATTTGAGTTAAAATGTTGTCAATTTAAGTTAAATTCGATTAATCATGTTGTGGATTCAAGATTTATTGATCATGTTGTGGACTAAATTTAAATTTGATTGATATTTTGGTGAATTTAAATTAAAAATTGATTGATGATATTTTGTGATATTCACATATTTATGCCGCTTTAATTGTATTATGTGTATGCAATTATTTAGTGAATATTGGTAAAGGCTATTTGATGTTCTCCCTCCTTTATTTTTATACAATAATATTATTATATTATTGTGTCTTATATTTTTTATTGAATTTGTCAAAATAATATGTTACCAAAGTAGCCTCTGTTATCTAGATTAATTTAATTCTAAAATATAAGATGTGCATATTTATGAATTTATGCGAATAATTATCGGCCCAAAGGAAGATAATTATTTGGCCAAATTGTGGGTATGCATGTGGTAATGAGTATGTGACAATTATAAGGATTGCTCATGTGAAAAATAGTCGGTCCAAAGAAAGGCTATTTTTTGACATAGTTAATTATTAGTACTTTGATTACTATGAGTACCATTTACAGTTGGCCTTTTTGCCCAAAGGTTGGACATCAATGTTGTGTTAGGTATCTTGTTAAAGGGGCCCACCACATATGTGAAATTATTTTGTTATATTTTAATTGTGAGCATATGTTTTGTGGTTTATTGTTTCATTTGGTCTTACTCAAATATCGGAAATTCGAGTTCAATCCCTAAGTTGAATAGATCGAACTTCAAGATTTGGAAGGAAAGCCTAGAGATACTTATCGCGTGTATGGATTTGGACCTTGCATTAAGGACTGATAAACCTACTTCTACTAAGGAACAGCCAAATACGGCTAATATAGATAAGTGGGAACAGTCAAATTGCATGTGTCTGATGATCATTAGGCACTCCATTCCGGAGTCTTTTCGGGGCTCTATCACGGAAAGTGAAAATGCCAATAAGTTCCTTGCTCAAATTGAGAAATATTTTTCTAAACACGAGAAAAGGGAAGCAAGTAGTCTTTTGACTTCTTTAGCTTCTATGAGGTAGGCAATGGAAACATAAGGGAGTACATTATGGAAATGTTCAATCTCGCAGGTAAATTAAAGACACTTGATATTAAGATAAATAAAAATTTACTCATGCATCTGGTAATTATCTCTCTTCCTACACAATTCACTGAGTTTAAGATAAGCTATAATACTCAGAAGGATAAATGGAGTATTAATGAACTTATCTCACATAGTGTGCAAGAAGAAAATAGGATTAGGAGAGAAAGAACAAAAAGTGCTCATTTGGCAAGAGGCTCTCGTGATTAGAAGAAAAGAAAATTTGTGGATGCTACAGAAGGGACATCTTAGCATAATAAAAACAAGAAACAAGCTACTGAAAATCCTTATTTTTTTTTTTTCAAAAGGAAAGATCAATTCAAGAAAGATTGTCCCAAGTACGCCAAGTGTCGTGTAAAGAAGGGTAAACTTCTTATTTTGGTTTGTTCTAAAGTTAATTTGGCTTCTGTACCTACAGATACTTAGTGGGTAGATTTTGGTGCTACTACTCACATAAGTATATCAATGCAGGGTTGCCTATGGAGCCGACTGCCAAGTGATACTGAAAGATTCATCTATGCGGGTGATGACAAAGCAGTTCCAGTTAAAGCTATTGGAAATTTTAGATTACTTTTAAAAACTGGATGTTATTTGGACCTGAATGAGAATTTTGTTGTACCGTTATTTAGACGGAATTTAGTTTCTATTTCCAGTTTGGACAAATTTGGTTTTTCTTGTTCTTTTGGAAATAATAAAGTTAGTCTTTTTCAAGATTCTAAGCTTATTGGTACTGGTTCTTTAATTGATAGTTTATATATGCTTGATTATTTTGCTTCATTTAACGAGATTTTGTTATCTAATTCATGTGGTACAAAGCATAAATTAAATGAGAATTCCGCTATGTTATGGCACAAACGTTTAGGTCACATCTCTAAACAGAGAATTCAGAGACTTGTATCAAATGGAATTCTTGATTCCCTTAATTTAAGTAACTTCAATGTTTGTGTGGAATGTATTAAGGGAAAACAGAAAAACATAAGAAAATTTAGTGCCCACAGATGCTCAGACGTCTTAGAACTAATACATACAGACATTTGTGGTCCATTCTCTACGGCCTCTTGGAATGGACAACAATATTTTATTACGTTCATAGACGACTATTCAAGATATGGGTACCTATATTTAATTCATGATAAGTCTCAATCCTTGGACGTTTTCAAGTCTTTCAAAGCTGAAGTCGAACTTTAACTTGGAAAGAAAATTAAGGCTGTCAAATCTAATCGTGGTGGTGAATATTATGGTGGATATGATGGATCAGGTGAACAACGCCCAGGGCCCTTTGCCAAATACCTAGAGGAATGTGGAATCGTTCCGCAATACACTATGTCGGGCAAACCCAGCATGAATGGTGTAGCGGAGAGGTGAAATAAAACACTTAAGGATATAATAAGAAGTATGATTAGTCATTCTTCTCTACCAGAATCCCTCTGGGGTGAGGCACTAAAAACTGCAGCATATATCCTTGATAGGGTACCTAGTAAAGCAATAGCCAAAACCCCTTATGAGTTGTGGATAGGAAATAAGCCTAGTATTAGGTATCTTCACATATGGGGTTGTCCCGCTGAGGCTAGGCCTGATAGGCCTAATGGAAGAAAATTGGACTCAAGAACTATTAGCTGCTATTTTGTTGGGTATTCTGAGCACTCTCAGGGTTTCAAGTTTTATAATCCCACTTTTAGATCATTGTTTGAGACAGGAAATGCTAGATTCCTTGAGGATGTTAAGTTTGGGGGGAAGATAACATAAGAAAAGTTTTCTTTGAAGAAGAATTGGTTTATTTTCCTCATGTGATTATAAATAATGTTCAGGCTTCAATTCCTGACTTCATTATTGAATGAATTATAGAACAAGACAGCATTGAAGTCCCCATTGTTGAACCTAAAGTTCAAACTCAACAACTTCAATAAGTGCTACTAAAAAGATCTACTAGAGAGAAAAGAAGTGCAATTCCAGATGATTATATTGTGTTTCTTCAAGAACGTCAGGATGATATGGGCATAATGGAAAATGATCCAATCAACTTCCAACAAGCTTTACAAAGTTTTAACTCTCAAAAGTGGATAAGTGCTATGGAAGAAGAAATAAAATCCATGAAAGACAATGACATTTGGGAACTTGTCGAACTACCATCAGGAGTGAAACCCATAGGTTGTAAATAGATATTTAAAACCAAAAGGGATTCACATGGCAATATCGAAAGATATAAGGCTCGTCTTCTTGCAAAGAGTTTTACTCAAAAGGAAGGCATTGATTACAAAGAGACTTTCTCTCCAGTTTCATCGAAAGACTCTTTTAGGGTAATCATGACACTGGTAACTCACTTTGTCTTAGAGTTACATAGATGTAAAAATTACGTTTTTCAATAGGAACATTGATGAGACGATTTATATAGTGCAACCAGAAAACTTTGTGGTGGGAGTAAATCAATCTTTTTGGTGTTATATGTCGATGACATACTCATAACTAGTAATGATGTAGGTTTATTGCATGACATTAAGAGATTTCTCAAAAGAAAATTTGAGATGAAGGATCTTGGTGATGCATCTTTTGTATTAGGAATTGAAATACTGCGAGATCGTTCTTAAGGTATTTTAAGATTGTCACAAAAGAACTACATTGAAAAGATCTTAAGTAGATTTGGCATGAAAGATTGTGCGCTAGGAGATACCCCGATCGTTAAAGATGATAAATTTAATTTAGGTCAATGCCCCAAGACCACACTTAAGACTAAGGAGATGCAGAAGGTTCCCATGTATCGGCCATTGGAAGTCTAATGTATGCTCAAGTATGTATGCATCTAGATATTGCGTTCATAGTTGGAATGTTAGACAGATATTTGAGTAACCTGGGGATGGATCATTAGAAAGCAGCCAAACGGGTAATGAGGTATTTACAGAGAACAAAAGATTATATGCTCACTTATCGGAGATCGGAAGTTTTGAAGATCATCGGGTATTCTAATTTTGATTATGCTGGATGTCAAGACACTTTGCGATCCACTTCAGGCTATATCTTCATGTTGGCTAGATGAGTTGTATCCTGGAAAAGTGTTAACAAACACTTATGGCTTCTTCTACCATGGCTGCAGAGTTTATAGCATGTTATGAGGCATCCAATCATGGAATATGGTTACGAAATTTTGTCACTGGGCTGCGGATAGTGGTTGGTATAGAAAGACCACTAAAATTATTTTGTGACAATAAGTCGGTAGTGATGTATTCTAACAACAATAGAAGTAATATGAAGTCAAAGCAATGTAGACGTGAAGTTTTTGGTTGTTAAAGAAAGAGTTCAGAATGGTCAAATTTTGATAGAACACATAGGAACAAACTCTATGGTGGCAAATCCATTGACTAAAGGTTTACCACCTAAAGTTTTTCATGAGCATTTTGTTCACATGGGTGTTAATCACTTTTCTGATTCCATTGTTTAGTGGGAGTTTGTTATTGAGGATGTTCTTTGACCTTATTTTGTTTATTTTCTAATAGAATAAAGCTAATGATTTATGTTTTATTATTTGAACTCGTTTATCATGCATGCAGTTTAGCATAAAGTTTTTTTAGAATGATCTCATTAAGGAATTTAGACCAGTTGGAAATAGGCATGATCTAGATCACTTTGCATGTAGTTTTCATGCTATCCATTCATACTTGATCTATGTCATTGAATGTATTGGAATTGGTGATCAAGAAAGGTTAGTTACAAAGGTAGTGATGAAAGTTTTTGCACGCTTAAGGTTTATGTGATATAATTATATTAGGTACACAGACATAGCCCAAGTGGGAGATTGTTAGACATATTTAAATAATAATATGTTTAATTAAAGTATGGGCTATGTATGTGGATTAATAATTTATCGCATTGGGTTATTTTATTAGATTGTGCCCTATTATGTGATCTAGGCCCTAGATTCCTAATTGAGTATGGACTTAATAGGTAATTAGGGTTTAATGAAACCCTAATTGAACTATATATAAAGAGACCTTAGGGTCATGGTCCCCAATATACCAAAACAATAAGCACTCAGTCTTTCTTGAATCCCATCTAGAGAGAGATCACTAAGGACATTTGGAGTTTTGGTTGAGGAAGACCATAGTCATCCATTATCATCTTGAAGCTATCATCAACTTTGCAATGGAATCCGATATGTTATTCTTGACAATTTGGCATGAATGATCCTAGGGTTTATCTATTCAATATAGATATTAAGAATCTATGCTAACAACTAATTGATTTTTGCATTTTTTGTAATGGTACTTTATTTTTAGGTCTTTATATGACTTAATTGGGATAATTAGTTTATTATATGTATATTTTAGTTCAAGAGTAGAATGGTCTTTTAGCTAGCTGTTAAACGGATTGGTTTTAAGAGTTTTCTTGTGACACTTTACGATTTAGTTTTATGGAGTTTTGAGGTTTTTGAATGAATTTTTCGATTTGATGATAAAGCTTCATTGTCAATCATTTTTTACAATTTTTGAATCAAGATTGTATGTCAAGATCAATATTGAACTAAACCGTTGATTAATTTGAATGTTCAAGTATGGATTAAGGAATTAGTTCTTCATATCTCTTGGTCTTCGATCAAAAGATAATTTAAATCTAAATATTTTCTTTTACATTGACATCAAATTGAATTGGGAGGCTTAAATTTTGTCAATTAAGGGTTCAAAAAACTAAAGGGTTCATGGAAATTATACTAATACTAATACTAATAATAAAGAAGGTTGATGCATTAATGAGTAAAAAGTGACATAAGAGTGACATAAGAGTGTTAGAAAGCAATGAGGCAATGCCTTTTTTTTATTATTTTTTTTTTTAAAAAAAAAAACTATAGAATAAAATTTGAAGTCAAAGTTGGTGCATCTTTATCAGCATTATTTGATGCCCACTTAAGAAACTGATTGTGACAAAACAACTGCCTTACCCCCCCACCCATTGGACCAAATAAGAAATAAATTAACTTCTTTTTAGCTCTTGTTTTATAACACTTTTGCTCATTTAATTCTCTTTCAATTTCTTGTTTTTGTAAGAAACAAAAATCAAAATATATTTTCAAAAGTAATGTCATTATCAAACAAACCCTTACTGTAAAAATTTTACAACTTTTGTGGATAGCAAGATTAGTTGGATTGGTATTGCTTGTTTACCATATTCATTCTTTTATTGCTAGTTTCAATTTTTTTCCCTTTCTAATAAAGAAAAAATGAGTAATTATTTATTGTTTCTTTAATTAAAAATAAAGGAATAAATTGCTTCAGGTGACTATTTATTGCTTTTTCCTCTTATTTTATTATTAAAATTAGATTGTTTTCAAATATAGAAAAATGAGTCAATTTGTTTATAAATATAACACAATATTATTGTTTATATGTGATAGACATTGATAAATATTGATAGATATTTATTAGTGTCTCTCACTAATACTGATAGATGTCTCAGTGTTTATTACTATCATTTTAATATATTTGAAAATATTTTCAGCAATTTTTCTATTTAAAACAACTACCCTAAAATGTAACATGAAATTACTTTTTAGATAAAAGAATTACTAATTTGACTTAATTTATTATAATATTTGGGTTAAATTACGATTTTTGTCCCTATATTTTAAACTTTGTTCAATTTCGACCCTTATATTTTTTATAAATCTTAAATTTAGTCCCTCAAAGTTATTTTTTTTACCAAAATTGGTTAAATAAAAATAAAAAATTTGATGAAAAATACAATATGGGAATATATTTTCCAAATTTATAGTAAAAATGATTTTTTGGTCTATCATGCTCACCCTATTTCTACATGCCAAATTAACCAAATCAACAAAAATAAAAAATAAAAAATAAAAAATAACCAACACTACTAGCAAAAGCATTTCCTTTTTCTCAATAATAAACCAACCTTCAATAATTTATTTCCTTTGTACCACTTCGGGAGTAATTTAAATGACAAATCATTTTTATCTTAATTAAACGGTCCGTTTAGATTGACTAGAAAAAAATATATTTTCCAAAAACTCATTTTTATATACACTTTTGATAAAAATTGATTAAAATAGACTCAAAACTCATTTTTATATAAACACTTTTGATAAAAATTGATTAAAATAGACTCAAAAAACTATTTTGAATGGTTAACAGACACTTCAATTTATTCCAACATAACTTATTTTTTAAATTAAACACTTGAAAATGTATTCCAAACATACCCAAAGTCATCCTGAAATATATTTTTAAAAAATCTAAAAGTAATCGTGATAATATAAAGATCAAGCCTAAAAGTGTAAAATAATTCATTAAATTGATTTTAAATAATTAAAAACATGTTCCGAAATAGTTTTTGAATATGACATAAGTAATTACGGAAATTATCATGCTCATCAAAGACTTCACGACTCAAGCCTAATTGCCAGAATTTTTATCCAACCAATATGGTCAAAAAATGGTTCCACCAGACATTCTTTATTATTTATTTAATGAAACTGCAAGATCTCTTTCATCACAATTATGTCTACAAATTATGAATTATTACAATAAAAACAATTAGAGCAAAGACAATATGAGGTTAAATGGTATCTAAACATATTTTATTCCTCTTCAATAATCAAGGCTAAAAGACAAGACTAAGATGCAGCCTGCACCATTACAAGGACATACTTCTGAAATGTTGTTTTTCCTTTAGTTTATAGTTTTCTTTTTTCCTGGAGATTTGAAGTTTGTTTCTTTTCTTTTCCCCAAAGATCTGAAACTCAGTCTTCAAAAGAAAGGCTGTCACATCTCTAAAAATAAGTTCTGAAAATGTTTCTACATTCACCCTATACTAGGAGCTAGTGTAGATGAAAGCTTCGATATATCTTCTAAGATTAGAAAAATACCCATTGGAAATAGTTGTCCTCCCTTATCATGATCATCCCCTTGTCTAGCCAATGTGGGACTTTGATTGTATTGCCAACAATCCTACTCTTGAATAAAGGACCATTGAGCTTTCTTTCAAATAGTCATTTAATCTTCAAGTTACACTTGAGCACACCACAAACTCAACCACAGAGTAGTCATTCATTCGAATTACACTTGAGCAAATTGTTGTTTGAAGGCTCAACCTCGAACGAGTACTGCCATGACTACATCTTCTGAGGCTCCACCTCTTTGTTCGACACCTGAGGATTTTACACTAACATGGTTACAACGGGATCTACTCTAATACCAATTTGTTAGAACAACAGGCTTCTAGATATCTCCACAATGGTATGATATTGTCCACTTTGGACATACACCCTCCCAGTTTTGTTTTTGATTTCACCCAAAAGGCCTTATACCATTGGAGATGGTTGTCTTCCTTTATAAACCCTATAGTCTTCCCCTTATCTAGTCAATATAGGACTTTAATCACATTTTCAGTAGATAATAACATCGAAACAGCAATATGAAAGAGATGTATCTAACCCATTGGAAAATTTGAGAAGTAAAAGTTATTGTAATGGAAAGAACTCCAGGAAAAAACCACCATATACTCTTTAAATGAAGTTAAGATCAGCAGATTGTTACCATGCTGAAACAGTCGTATTGTATGAAATCGAAAACAGCTTCCAGAAACTCAAGATACATATGTGCAATGAAGTATGAGAATGTAATGCATATTAGGATGACAATGGTGTTAATATAGTTGAGCTGACACAATAATTAGTTCAAGATATGAATTATTGAATATATACTGTGCTTACAAATCTCATCATGTGACATAAAGATTCTACTTTAACCTTGTATTTGATCTGCTTCCTAATAAGAATCTCCTTTTCCTGTAGTTAAAGGGCCCATGGACAGCAGTAGAACAGTGTGAAAATATTAAAATGTAATTTATGGAATCTGAAAAGAAATTGAAAGCTAGTAAGTTCATTACCTAGAGAATCATCTGAAGAAAAGATTAGTGCTTCCATCCTTTCAAATGGCCATCTTCCATGTATGGCTCCAGAAATCCAATGAACTGAAATGATTAAAAAAATACAGCAATACTGTAATCTCCCAAGTAGTAAACTTTCTCCACGGACAAACTCTCAATCGGGTAACAATTTCTTGTTGATATCGATAATATAGGAAATGCTAGACAACAGTGAAAGCAATTAATATGAAACCAATAGAAATATTACTTCCTTAAGAAAGTTTTATTCCGCATGGTGCTTAAGAAATAATGAACGATTATCTCTCAGAATAGGATAGATTACTAACTTAGAGAATGCAATATCTCAACTATAGGATGCAATGAACTCAATATGTAATTGTAAGCAACCCTATAAGGAAGAAAAGAAGAAAAGGAAGAAAAAAATTGTCCAAAAAGTGAGAAAGAAACCGAACAATATATGTGCAGGCTAATATATATATTAAGACACATCCTTTCATATAATGTTGTGTCCCTTACAAAGGAAAGATCCCTAATGAAGAGCTGTGAATCTTTAACATTAGTTAAATAGTCTTATTCATTACTTCCAGCATTTCTTTCCTCGAAGAAGTGGGAACTGTCATTTTCATACAATTTTTATAGCTTTACATAACATATACTGAGCTGGTATATATCAATTACTCCAAGATCTACAAATAAGAACAAGGTCTTGTATGATAACGATACCTTGTTTCCATCTTTTGACCACCTGGCACCATACCCTTCTGCTATTCTTATCTCAAAAACTATCCCATGTGGTGCAACAATATGAATATTCATCCAGCAACAATGAGCTATCAAGTGAACAATCGTATTCATGGCAAGCCTGTTCTTATCAGATTCTGGCGAAAGATATTATTAAAGGATGATCAGTCAAGTACACTGTCAAAAACTTCTATATGAACTTCAATCTTTGCCGTCTTATATAGAAAATGATTGTAATTCTTGAAACTTCTAAGTCTAGTCATAATAGAGTGAGACATTTGTGTGCACTTAGGTCCAATAGAATTTTGGCTAGGAAGTTTGATAATTATTTAGGCAAACCATTTGGTCTTTTGTTTTTAAAGTTAAATTTATAAATACTACTTTCATTTCCACCAATAATTATAGTAATAAAGACACTGCTCACCATTTCCATCAAAAGTACCCCAATATTTGCTGCTAGGTCTATGATGATGCTTTGCCAATGCCTTAGCTCCATGAGTTAACTTTATGCCTTTACCCTCGATCCATAGAAAAAACTTACTTTCATAATTGGGCGACTAGTATTCACAAAAGACAAATATGTAACAAGCAGAATTGAAAACGTTCATCATTAGAAAAATAGTTATACTTTTCTTGAACCTTTGGATTATTTTTATTTTTATTTTTTTGATAGTACCATCCAATAGTTGAGACCTACCAAATTCAACCATTCCACGTTTACTTGGTCGTTTTCAGGTTTGTTTCATCCACTATCTGCAATGAACATATAGAGTAACCTATAGCTATGTGGTCCACTTCTCTAGATCCCTTTCCCTCTCTAATTGGTACACTCATACCTTCTAATAAATTACGAGGATACTGATAGGATCGGGCATAAGGGGTTATTAGGGGTATATTAGTAAATAGTTAAGTAGTTGGTTAGAGAAGTTTGGTTATCAATACAATGGATAGGGAATGGGGAAATGGGGCAATATTTCAAGCCCTAATGATTTAGGGCTTGAGAGTATTCGAGGGTCCGAGTACCTCGAACACTTGGTTTATCTTGTATTTCATTATCGTTTCTCTCTCAATATATTTGGGTCTACCAGATACAATTAAAGGCAAGGGAACAGCAGCAGAAGCATGATTCATTATTTCCTTGTGAAAAAGAAACAAACTTTTCACTGAAAGTTACAGTGTAACAAACTACCTTCAGGAATATACAAAAGATTATCTCTGCCCAACTGAAAAATACAAGAATACCGGCACCATGATGGGAAATCACAAATTGTTCCAATAAATTGCTGCTATGAAACTCCTTTAGTACGGTTACTCATCAACATTAGATAAGCTCTTGACAACCTTAGTATCATGATCAAAATCAGATCTATTTGAGAAGTTTTTGATTAACCGACATGCAAATTTTTGTGTCCTATTTTTATTTATTTACTTTTAATTTTAGACACGGACACGTTTGGGACACTTCCTGGACATGCCTGAGCAATTCTTTAAAGAGAATGGTTCACCTTTAATGTTGGAACCAAATAACCAAATTTAAAACCCAAATCAATTATATGTTAAATCAAGATTAAAATTTTTTTAAAAAAAGTCGAGGAAAAACCATTTTTTAATCCAAACATAAAAAACTGAAGCTAGAAACCTAAACGATATTTTATGCTTTTTTTAGTCTAGTGCATCTAATATTTTGTGTTAAATTTATATATATCCTAAAAAATAAAGAAAAAAAATATATTCCAAACGTGTCTACTAAGAAGTACGAACACTTTAATTTGGCTAGCGTGTCCGTGTCAGACACTTGGACACTGCGTCACTTGTTTGACATGTACCAAACACTTTTTAGTGTAATAGATTTGTTAAACACTAGTTGTACAAAGCAAAAATAGGACCAATATTTGGTAGACATCCATCAAACTCTTCTTACATGTATTAAGTCAACACATATGTGAAAAAAATAATAATATTTGAGAGTGAAATACATCGAATTAATTTTTTAAACATAAAAATAAATAAACTCAATAATTTTAAATTTTCTTCTTGTTTAAAAATGATATATATGTTAAAAAAATGTATGTTTTAATAAATGTGTCATTGGCATGTCCGTGTCCTAAATTTTAAAAAAATATGTGTTGTCGTGCCAGTATCGTATCTGTGTTTCGTATCTGTATTCATACTTCTTAGCGTGTTCGTATCCTAATTTTTTTTAATTGACGGATTGTTGTATCCCATCAAATATGTGTCTTTGTCTCGTGTCCATGTTCAATGCTTCTTATTATACTAGAATCAAGCAAAGCATCTTATGGCTTAACCATCCAGTTCATCTTCACGTCAGCTTTCAAGTTTGTGATAAATGCAAAACTAATGCAAATAAGAAGGGTAGGAGAAAATTTATCGACCACACTAGTCTGTCGGATAGTTTGAAGATGCTAAAATATCATAAAATCATATCTTTTTCAAACTTCGGTTCAAAAGCATGCTCGCTAAACATTTCGTTACACGCAGCTTAGCATTCATAATGATATTTATTGCACATTTGGTTAACTTATAACAATCAGAAACTCTTAACGGATGGAGAGATTCGAAATATTATGAATATTGGCGAGCTGTATCCTCGATTATTATCTTTTAAAGCAAAAACCAGAAAGCTACTGTTAGAGTACAGTAAGGTAAGGAATATTAGTAGTGGAACTATTTTAATGATCATGTAGTTTGTTAGAATGGGGTGATTATAAATCGGGAGATTAAAGTTGAAGGCAGAATTATAGGAATTACTCCGTTAATTAATCATGGCACCAGGGAGAGAGCCCTCTTGAAAGGCTGTATTAACCATGCAATTTCTCTTTGATATCATAATACAATTTTAGTTCTGAAAATATGTATTATTGAAACATAAAACATGCATTTGGATATTAACAGTAACCAGTAACCACTATATCCAAGCTTCTGAAAATTTGAAGTAATTGATTTGGATGCCAAAACATACTATTCAATACCAACAGAATTGAATAGACAGCACATGCAACGTGTATTATAACTCTTTGGGAGAAAAAGTGAAGCAACTTATTATGAATGCAGAGTCTGACCTTGAGTTTATATGGAAGCACAAATGAAGATAAAAGAACTGATCTTGGTGGGGGAAGAACATCAGGAACCGTTCCTGCAGTATGTGTCAAGCCGAGAAGACCTTGAAGACCTTCATAACTCAGCCCCTGGATTTGAGAATTAGATTAATCAATGCAAACTAGATACCATGCACTTCTATATAACTGATGTCAGCAAGTTAATACAAAAATTTGCTCTATACGAGGACCATTGGGAAAAGGAAATACAGTAGGCAAAATAAAAGAAAATCACAAAAATTCAGACTACATGCTGAAATTCTTTTAAATTTTGCGATTCCATCATCATAGATTTTAGCAAGAAAGAAAACTCACTGAGATTATTGCAGCTAAAGAAACGTAAGGCTGAAATGGTACACTTGAAATACATATAGCAATAACACTGTCAGCCATTTCTTCCTCTTCTCTGTTCAAAGATTTCAATATTTGCAAACCTGAAAACATATGAGACATAATCGTTCACTATGAATAAATTCACTGTTTCAATTCAACAACTTCACCATCTTTATTGACTACATATTAGTTTGTTTCCCTTTTGTTAATCTCTTTCTCAAATATTCTGTGCCCAATTTCACAGTTCTCTATTGTTTATCGTTGCAAACTGGTTCAGAGTTGAGAAATCTCCACCTCTCCCTCAAAAATATATTTCATTACGTCATTTAAAAAAAAAAAGATAAAAAGAATAAGATGATGATAATAAACACATGCTCTATTTTCTACCATTTCAAAATTGAATCACAAATACAGTTCTCCATCTTTTAAATTAAAAAATGTGCTACAAGTTCTGATATCAAATGCATATTCAGAGTAAAGAAATATAATAAAAACAATCTTTTTTCTAGATCACGAATCAAATGGAGCTTTAAATATCATCTTATATTTGATCCAAATTTCAAAAAGTCTGCATTAGAGTTTATACAGTGGTGCATTTTTTTATAAGAATAACTTTCATTGAGAAAAAATGAAAGAATACACGGGCATATAAAGTAGTATAATTTTCAATATGGGAAAACGTGTCTAACTATTTAAACAGTAAAGAAAAAGCTGTATAGATTTACAAGAGATTACCTTCGTCAATGCTTTCAACTCCAGGCAGGATGCTTTGAAGGTTTTCAGACTCCAACATATCAGAAACTGACACATACCAGCGGATATCCTTCAATACTCAATAGTTTACCAAGTTACAAAGAATAAAGCCAAAGGGATACAAGATAAAAAGCAAGAATACATGTTACCGAGATTTCAAATACAAGACATTTATTGAAGATAATCAGCATTCCTGGTTCAAGTCTGCAGCCAGAAAGGAAACGGGGAGATCAAAACTATGAATTGACATTGGCAATATTGTTATTATTGTGATTATTATTATTTTTTAAAAAGCATAAAGCAAACCAGGAGAACTAATTCAATTGAGAGTGATCAATGCAGGGCATTGATAAGGAATTTATGGATTATGGATCAAATAAACAATATATATTAAGGTACCATACTAGCTTAGTTATATTTAAGGTAAAAGTTCAAATTAAATTTGTACGATGATGCTATGTGATAAAAAAAAAAAATAATAAAATAAAATACCTATCGTATTTGCCCAAAGCATACTTTACTTCAATTGATTTTTGGCCATCTACAAACAAATTTATAAGGCAATCCATGTTGAGGTGGAAAATTAACAAACTACAAAACTTGGATATACCTATTGCTCTAGACTAATAACATTGACTTTCAATTCATGATACCATTTAGCTGCGTAAAGAAAGGTTCATCAACATCAAGTTCAAGGTTAAGAGATTTAAGCACCTGCTGAAATAAAAGAGTCTTTAAATGAAGGATAAAGTTGATCTTATCAGTTGCTATAAAAGGAAAATTACATCTATCACTTACCTGTACCATTTCAGACCCCTTATCCATAATCAGCTTCAACCATATTTCCTCTTTCTGCTTTAAAGAACTTTCTCCATTCTTAATTGACATTCTCTTATACATTGGACAGAAAGTGCCAGAACAGAGGGATTCCCACAAAGCTAATGTTAAACGTTTGTATAAAGGATATGGAGGAACACCTTCATTAAAAAGAACCATACAATTTTATATTGAGCTAAATCAAAAAGTCATCCTAATGAGTTATTGACAATCTGAAGAGGCCATGAAATATTCTTCAAATCAAATAGATCTTTTAAGTAAGCATCTCCATTCTCCTCCATCAATCCTCATTCCCACCAAAACAGGGAAAGCAGGAGGGGGCTCAATTTATTTGTAGAACCATAGGATATTTTTTCCCACGAATCATTAAAGAACCGACATTGTCAACATTCTCAACTTTAGGATTCATTTTGACCCAGTTAAAATATATATTTGGTCCCTATACTTCATTGACGTATGATCTACTCCCTAAACTTTTTTTTTATTAGTCATTAAAATTAGTACAATTAAACCCTTATTGCTAAAAATTCTATCAAGGTGAAATAATAACCTTCAATATGTAGCAACTTTTTTTTTCCTATGAAAAAACTGGACTTTTATTGAAAGAAAAGATGAAAGAATACACTGACAAACAAAAAGGAAAAGCCCACAAAGAAAGGGAGCCAACGTACAAGAAGAGGGCTCCAAGGCAAGTATAATGAGACTCAGCAAATTACAAAAAGACCGTCAAAATATAGCAATTAAAACACATTTAGTCCTTTGAGTGATTTGATCATCTACAAATGGAAAAAAAATCCCCCCATTGCACCTTACCAGGAGATTTTCTACGACAGGAACTAATCATTATAAATCTTAAACTACAACAACTAAATTTGGTAGACTATTTCATCACAAAATTTAAACTAAACTTAATAAACTTAAACCTTTGTGGGTGGGATGGGTCCTAAGCATATAATGCAGCGACTGAGCCCTGACATCCAGTTATAGAAAACTTCTCAACGATCTTTCTTCCTACAACCCTAGAAATTTTGCAAACAGCACTTGGAGGGAAAACTTAAATAAACAGAGAATACACAAAATAAACAGGGAGTTTTCCATTTTTACCTGCTCCGGAGTCTGGTAAGGGATTGGAAGTGGAAGGGTCGTCTTTAAGGAGAGCAGAGCAGAAGGCATTGCAGAGACCCAAATCGAAGTCTAGGGTTCCGTTAGTGGATGACTGCAGAACAAACTTGAGCGGCTCCTGCAAACTGTCCTCGAGCTTGATCATAATCGGAGACGGAGACAGAGAGCTTTCTGGACAAGATGAAGATGATGGCAGACAAACGAGAAGCGGGACAAACAAGAAGTTGGTTATTATAATTCTAGATTATAATAGTTTGTATTTAGAAAATAATAAACATTGTAATAAAAATTAAAGAATGATAAATATAAAATAGTAAATATTGAAATAAATGAGAGTTTTGAAATAACCTTGATAGTAGTTCATTAGGGTTTTGAAATACTATTTACTATATTAAGAAATGGTTATTATAGTTTTAGCATAATTTTTACCCAAACGTCCCCTTAATTTTCAAGAAATCAAATCTATTATTAGCAATATTTTTTTTGGCCAAAAGACCAACGGGTCATGTGTTCAATTCATAGTGGCTACCTATCTAAACTTTAATATCTCATAGGTTTTCTTGGCATCCAAGGGTCAAGTAGGTTGTCATTAGTCGAGGTGTGTATATGTTGGTCAAACATTCACAGATATCAAAAAAAAAATATATTAGCAACGTTATATTGATGGAAATATGGAGGTCTCTATTTTAGGTAAATATAGATGTAAATATCTATGTCAATATCAATGAAAATTTTGAAAAACTTTACGAAAATGGATGAAATTATTATAATTAATTAATAAATTAAAACTTTTATGTGACTTAATTAGATTATAATTGAGCATTTTAAATCATCATTTTTATAAAGTAAATTAACCTTTAGATGTATATTGTAATTGAAGGGAATCTCAACATGAGGAGATCCTTGAGCGGAAGCGGATCATCCAAATTCCATTTCGATTGAAACATAAATTTACAATAAACGTAGATAGATTATGCAAACTAAGTAAATTATAGCATGCTTTTCAAATAAGATACATAGTTCAAGGGAAATCACCTTTGAAGAACACTTCTTCTCGTATTCCTCAAATGGTCATGAACTCCTCGAACAAACATCAACAAGATCTTGAAGACCTTCTTCAAGTAAACCACAAACCAAATGGGAAAAGAACACTACCACTCGGATTCCTTGGTATGTTCGGAATGAGAACCCAGAAGTGGTGGCCTTTGATTATTTTGGTTAAGAGGAGTTTGAAGGAGGAAGACGATTGAAGAAGAAGCATTATCGCATAGGAACTACTTCAATCGTTTAGGCTATCACATAAACAAGTCTTCCTATCGCATAGACAAAGAGCTTATCGTGTATGCTCTGTGTTTTGTCGTATAGATTATCACATAGTCTGTTCTTGCATTCAACTCTCTTGGAAAAGAAAGAAAAAAAAAATCATTTTATTCCAATTGCCATGAAATCGCATAACCACCCACTAAGGTAGTTTTTGAGAAAAAAAATGATTATTATTCAAAATAATAAATATGATAACCAACTTATCATATTTTATTTATAACATATAGTTTTAATATTGTATCACATACAATATAAACTATAGTTCTTTTTCTCTATTTTATGGCATTTAATATAGATCATATTTATATTAAATTAACAACTATTTGAATCTCATTCAAATATATATTCCTCCAATTAATGTATCAAATACATTATATCAATTATATCATATATAATTGAATTAATTTAATTATATCATATATAATTAAATTCTCTCTCATTAATTTGAACAATTCAAAATTAACCCAAAACTGATTCTCAACAAAATCCTTTTGAGCTATAAAGGGACCTTATAGATCTATAGCAGGAAGCTTCAACAGTACGTGAATAATTAATTAAACTCTTTAATTACATTATCCACCATCTGTTAATTGTCAGACACTCCACTAAAGACCGACAGTTGCACTCTTCGCACTACAGATATATTTCTGTGTTCATTGGATATAACCAATCAACAGTGCGATGACCCTTCACAAATTACTCGTAAATATAGTTGGGCCAAAATACTGTTTTGCCCCTGTAGTTACATCTAACTCCTTAAGTACCACCGATTCCTCTAATGAACAATAAGTCATAGTCCCACTATAACCAAGTTCTCTCAGGCCAAGAAAGGGTGTGACCATTATGTTCAAGACCTAGAATCAGCCCTTAAGGGAGCAATTTATCTACTTACCCCTGTATCGGGGAATGAGTAAATTCCGTCTTGTGTAGCTGAGTTCTCAGCTCCCCGATCAGACGAATCCCCAAAATGGTAGTCTTGTTGAGTTAACAATTTGACCACTCTCACTCATACAAATCAAAAGACCACCTTCATGAGCAGGAGTTCACAACTCACTCAGGATTCAGATCATGTCACCTATGGTCATCCTAGTGAAATGTAAGTCTTTATTATTAATGGTGTTATATAAAGAGACTAATCATGTCGTGGTCCAATCTTATACAAACTCTTTGTATAAAATACGCCCGCTCACATGTCTCCACATGAATAATCAGAATCAAATCATTTGTAGCACTTTACAACATTTGTAACACCTACAAAGCGGGTTGCATCCGTAGTGTCACCCGGATAAGGTACCCAACCTTATCCATCTACTACAAACTATTTAGGTTATCATTTAAACAAGATCCACTTGTATGTCTCTACATACTTGTTTAAATTTACATAAAATAACCTCAGATCTTAGTTTATTGGATTGATGCTTATAAAATTAGACTTATTTTATTAATAACAATATGTTTGTACAGAGTTTACAAACTACAAGATTACAAGGAGATTTAGGACATCATTCCCAACAATCTCCCACTTGTCCTAAAGCGTATGGAGACTAATGTACAATACAAATAATGTACAAAATACAATAAACTAGGGCATACGCTACACCCTAGTAACAACTCCCACTTGCATTAGATAATGTGTCGCATATCCCGTAGACCCAAACTTTCTAGATGACCATCGAACACTTTAGCCGTGAGAGTCTTTGTAAACGGATCAATAATGTTGTGCTCCGACGCAATCTTTGGGACAATCACATCACTTCGATGCAAAATTTTCTGGATCAAATGATATTTTCGTTCTATGTGCTTACCTCTTCAATGACTCCTAGGTTTCTTAGAATTTTCCACAACACTACTGTTATCACAATAAAGTGTGATGGGAAAAGACATATTTGGAACAAACTTCCAAATCAGTAAGAAACTCTTTAAGCCAAACAGCCTCTTTAGCAGCTTCACAAGCATCTGCGTATTCAGCTTCCATAGTGGAGTCTGCGATGCATCCTTGCTTGATGCTTCGCCATACTATAGCTTTTCCATTCAGAGTGAACACTAACCCTGATGTGGATTTTCGAGAATCCCTATTAGTCTGAAAGTCAGAGTGTGTGTATCCTGTAAGGATCAAATCCTTATCTCCATACACGAAAATATAGTCCCTCGTTCTCCGAAGATACTTGAGGACAGTCTTGACTACCATCCAGTGATCTAATCCTAGATTGGACTGATATCGACTAACAATCTCTACTGCTTAGCAAATGTCAGGTCTAGTACAAAATATTTCATACATAAGGCTACAAATAGCTGATGCATAGGGAATCCGTCTCATTTCCTCAACCTCTTGAGGAGTCTTAGGACATTGTTCCTTAAACAAAACAATTTCATGCCTGAAAGGTAATAAACCATTCTTGGAATTGTGCATCGAATATTTGACAAGCATCTTGTCAATATACGATGCCTGAGACAAGGTCAATCTTTTGTTCTTACAATCTCTTATAATTTGGATCCCTATAATAAACTGCGCCTTTCCCAAATCTTTCGTTAGCCATTTCTTAATGTCAGACAGAAAACCTACATCATTCCCAATTAGTAAGATATCATTCACATACAGCACGAGGAAAGCTACTGAGTTGTTGATGATTTTCTTGTAAACACAAAGCTCATCAACATTCTGATCAAAGCCATAAGATTTTATCACAGTATCAAATCTTATATTCTAAGATCGAGATACTTGTTTCAATCCGTAAATGGACCGATTGAGATTACAAACTTACTCTTAATCTTGTTCAATAAATCT
Source organism: Benincasa hispida (assembly GCF_027475165.1). NCBI lineage: Eukaryota > Viridiplantae > Streptophyta > Magnoliopsida > Cucurbitales > Cucurbitaceae > Benincasa > Benincasa hispida. Next base: position 83,001,884 of record NC_143489.1, on the reverse strand, counting down.
TTTTGGTTGAACCATGTAGATGGTCTTCTCAAGATTACCATTCAAAAAGACAATCTTGACATCCATTTTCTATATCCCATAGTCATAATATGTGGCTATGGACAAGAATCCTGATAGACTTTAACATAACAATAGGTGAGAAAGTTTCTTCATAGTCCATTCCCTCAACCTGAGTATAATCTTTTGCCACATGTCTAGCTTTAAAGGTTTGTACCTTTCCATCTATACCTCTTTTCTTCTTGTAGATCCATTTGCAACTTATAAGTTTTACCCCATCAGGTTAATCTACAAGCTCCCAAACAGAATTGAAGTACAAAGACTGCATTTCTAGATTAATGGTTTTAATCCATTCATCTTTGTCAACATCTTTCATTGCTTGTTTATAAGACAATGGATCCTCAACTCTATCATCAGATATGATTTTTTGGGCTTCTGTTAAACCCATAGTGTAAATGTGGCTTCATAACCCTCCCACTACGTAGAGTCAATCTCAACTCTTGATATAACTGTGTTTAGCCTGTGTTGCCTTTCAATTAAGCCTCGTTTTCCTTCTTCTAGCTGTATCTTATGCATGCAATAAGAAGGGCTAATTCTTCTAATGTCATCTAGAGTCCAACCAATTGCCTTGGTGTATTTCTTCAACACGTTTATTAAGGCTTCCTCATCTTCTGAGTTCAATGCGGCAGAGATAATGATCGGTAGATTGTCATTGTCACCCAAATAAGCATATTTGAGGTGGGCCGGCAGAGCCTTGAGTTTTAATTGAAGGAAATCGGACTCGAGATTTCAATGAGCAGCGAAAATAAGAACATTCCAAATTACAATCATGAATGAACAATACAAATTACAGTCGTACAGAAACATGCAGTTAGACAATTAATATAGAACAACATGAAAACTCAAATGAACAAAGAGAAAATTCTACGAACATTTGAAGATGCATCTCCACGCTCCTTTATGCAGGACCGCTCGAACAACAGCAACCTCGAACGCTCAATCTACACGATCGCAACACAGCACGAACACTTCGGGCTCGTCCTCAACGATCGCCCCAGCCACGATCTCCTCAACAACAGCACGAATGGCCTCCACAGCACCTCGACGATGTCGAGTTGAGTATGACACCACCAAAAAGGCTACCTTGGTATTCTCGGTGTGAAAATCCAGAGAGTGGGCTCTGTTCGAACTTGGAATGAGGCAGACGAAGGAGGAAACACCGATCGTGTACACGACTGGGTAAGTGGGAGATGGCGGAGACCTATCGTATAGGTCGATGCCCAATCGTTTAGCTAAAGCTATGCGATCGTCTAGCAAAAGCTATGCAATCGTTTAGCTTAGTGTCTGTCACCTACAAATACTACACTATCGTTTACTTTGGGCAAGCGATCGTCTAGCAAAAGCTATGCAATCGTTTGGTAAATACTATACGATCGTTTAGCTCGCCACTGCATAATCGTTTAGCTCGCCCAAGCTGTCGTTTAGTAAATCTATATTTACTAGATGACTACCGATAGATCCTTTTTGCGAGAGAAATCTCAAAAAACTTTTATGAAAAACTTACTAAAATTAGAAAAACCATTTTTCTTTTATTTCACGGTTATCATGAATCACCAATAATCACCCATTCAATTGGTTATTAAAGAAAAAGAATTAATTATCCAATAATTAATATTATTATAAATATAAATGATAACCAACTTATCATACTATATTTATAACCTATAGTTTTAATATTTCATCTCATGAAACATATAAACCATAGTTCTTTTTCTATTCCATGGTACTTAATGTAAATCTCATTTATATCAATCCTTCACTAGATGTATCTCATATATTATACCGATAATATTATATATAATCAAAATACCTCTTGTCAATTTGAACATTTCAAATCAACACCAAGAACTGATCCTCAATTGAATCCATTGAGCTACCAAGGGGACCTCATGGACCTGTAGCTCGAAGCTCCAACGGTACGTGAATAACTGACTAAACTTTTTAGTCATGGATCCACCATCCGTTAACTGCCAGACACTCCACTAAAGACCGAAAGCTGAACTCTTCTTACCACAGATATATTATATGTCCATCTTAACCAATCAGAAGTGTGACAACCCTACACAGATCGCTCGTAAGTACAGCTGGACCAATAACTGTTATGCCCCTATAGTTACATCTGTCTTCTTAAGTACCACTGATCCTTCTAATGAACATAAGTCATAGTTCTACTATGACCGAGTCCTCTTTTCCAAAGAGAAGCTATGGCCACTATGTTCAAGCCCAAATCAACCCTTAAGGGAGCAATCTCTCTACTTATCTCTACTTCGGGAAAAGAGTGAATTCCATCTTGTGGATTGAGTTCCTAGCTCCTAGATCAGACAAGTCCCCAAAAAGGTAGGTATGTTAAATTGGGAATCTTGCCACTCTCACCCATACTAATCAAAGGACCACCCTCAAAGGTAGAAGTTCCCAAAACACTCAGGATTGAGGTCACCTATGGTCGTTTAGATGAGATGTAAGTCTCTAGTATCAATGACGTTATTCACAGAGTCTAGTCATTTCGTGGTCCAGGTCTTATACAAGTTCTTTGTATAAGACATTGCCGCTCGCACGTCTCCACATGAATGGTCAGGATCTACCATTTGTAGTAGTTTACAACACTTGCAAACCTCTACAAAGCGGGTCGTATCCGTAGTGTCACAAGGATCAGGTATCCCACCTTAATCCTTATACTACAGACCTATTTAGATTATCACTTAAGGCATGATCTATTTGTATATCATATATACATGCTTAAGCTCACATAAGATAACCAAGGAGCTTTGTTTATTGGATATGAGTAAATGCCAGAATTAAATAACACTTATTTTATTCATTAAACAATGTGTATCTTTACAAAACAACGAGACTCCGGGAGAATTAGGACACCAATCCCAACACTAATGTGGGTGGCTCTTCCAGGGAGGGTTTGATTTTTGCTGTGTTTCTTTTAGATAAGTTTAAAGAGTCAAAACAAAGGTCTGATTTCATCGAAGCATGGACTTCTTCCATGATCAAATTGTCCTTATCTTCCTTCTCCAATTCCTTCTGCATTATTTCCCAATGTCCAGTTCCAATATCATTAATGCATTGAAAAGAATGGGCTCCCAATGTCCAGTTTCTTTGTCATCTGGGTATTTCAATGCGTCGAACACATTGAACTTAACTTTCTGATAGTCTACATAGATGGTTAATTCCTCTTTTAGTATGTCTATCAGCACACGCCCTGTAGCTAAGAATGGGCGCCCCAAAATGATTGGGATATCTGCGTCCACCTCATAATCTAGGATAATAAAGTCAGTAGGGAAAATAAACTTGTCTACTTGCATGAGTACATCCTCAATTTTTCCCTCAGGGTGCGTTATCGAACTATCAACAAGTTGAAAGGTTAAGGTAGTAGGCCTAGCCTCATCGAACTCTAGCTTTTTGAAAATAGAGAGCGACATCAAATTGATGCTCGTGCCAAGGTCACATAATGTGTGGCCAACTTCTTTTCCTCTGATGGAGCATGGTAAGGTGCAACTACCTGGGTCTTTCATCTTTTCAAGGATATTATTCTTAAATAATTTGCTACATTCATGCGTTACCACCACAGTTTCATACTCACCTAACCTTCTTTTGTTGGCAAGGGTGTCTTTTAGGAACTTCACGTAGCTGGGCATATGCTCCAGTGCTTCTATGAGAGGTATATTGATGCGAAATTGTTTTAGGACATCTAGAAATCTCTTAAACTGTCTGCTGTCATCTTTTCTTTTTAGGTCGATGGGGAATGGTGGCGGGACCTGCAAGATTTCTCTAGCTTTCTTTTGTTCATTGGACGCATTGGATGCTGGTGTGGTAAGCTCTTGACTGGTTGTTTGGGAAGAAGCTCCCTTATGTATTTTTTCAATGTTAGGACGTAAATATGACGTTCTAGATGAAGAAGTAGACAAATTGCTGGTCGAGTTAACATTTCCATCTAGAGTGGTTGCAAGTTCAGTAACTATGGAGGATTCTTTTACATGCGTTATAGGTGACTTGTCTGGCTTTGCTTCTTGAGGAATGCTTCGCGCATGATTTGTAGTTTTTCCACTGCACAGTGTCACAACTTAACACTATTCTTTCACATTTCCTTGCAGAGCTTCAAAATTATTGGTAAGTATCCTGGCTGCCTAGTTTTTCAGATCACTGGCAAGCTGTCCCACTTAGACTTCTAAATTCTGTATTATGGCAGCTTGTGATTGAATTAACACATAATTCTTCTGAATGTACTCCTTGAGGAACATTTCTAAATATGAGGAGCACTTCTAAATATATTGATGCAATGGAACTTGACGTTTGGTTGTGATTATACTAGTTTCGGCTCTGATGTTGCTGATGACCTTGAGGCTGTTGATGGAATCTAGAAGGGATTCCCTTATGCGCTTGTTGATTTTGATGCAAATTTCTCTGCCCAGATTGTTCTGGGTTTCCACCCCAGCTGAAGTTAGGGTGGTTCTTCCAACCCAGATTATGTGTGCTATTGAATGGATTGTTATGAATTGACAATACTGATTGTGGGTCCTGCGGGCAAGTTTCAACTGAATGGGGCTCTCCACATTGAATGCAGTTAACTGCCGCAACTTGCGTCATTTTGTTTAGTTGCGTGACATTTCTATTCAGCGTGCCTTGGTTAATCACCATGGTTTGAAGAAGAGATGTAACCGTGACCATCTAAGCGGCTAGTGAGCTCACCGTATCTGCTGGTATTAACGCCCCTTCCGTCTTCCTTTTTTCAAAATTCCAACTCTCACAACCGTCATCCACCCAATCATTTGTGTTCCTTGAAATTCAATCCATTACCTTAGCCTCTGTGTACGTCTTGTCCATGTAACCACCAACTGTAGAGGCATCTGCAACTATCAGGGTGACTTTGTTTAGCCCATTGTAAAATGTTTCTATAAGAATGCAGTCAGAGATGCCAATATGCAGACAATTCTTTACAAGGCTTTGAAATCTAACCCATGCAGTGCTCAGGGTTTCAATATCTACTTGCTCGAAATTTAGAACTTCCTGTCATCTCCTTGCGTTAACAGCAGGGGAAAGAACTTCATCATAAACCTTTCAACCAGTTGTTCTCAAGATACTATCTCATTAGGTTCAAGCAAATAGGTCCATTTCTTAGCCTTCTCTAAAAAGTATAAGGGAATAGAGAGATGAATCCCTTCCGGTATCACACCTGGGATCGAGAATATGTTACACATCTCCATGAAGCTTGTAAGATGGGCATGCAGGTCTTCACCTTACATTCCTCCAAACTGGTCGACATTTTGGATTATTTGTAACATTATTGGTTTAATATTAAATCTTGCATTCTCATCAACTTTAGGCCTTGTGATACCCAGTGAGAAGTCATGGAGGTTCGGTGCTACATGGTTCCTTATTGGAATGTTGCGATCAGCAGCAAGGAGAATAGAATCCTGCTGTTGATGATCGAACACACCATTTGATCCGCCTAATTATTTTGATTGTTGTTGTTGGCCATATTCCTTTTGTGTCTATTATCATTCTGCCTTGCTCTACGACAGAAAGTCCTCTTTATTTCAGGGTCAATGTTGAGCTCGAGTTCTGTTCCCGTACTCATGTACGTTTGTAGCTTGTCGCTTAAGTCTACAGTACTCCTGAAAAAGAAAGGGTGCCTATAAGAAATTACAAAAATCCAATATTCAATTAGTTGTCAAATCCCCGACAACAGCGCCAAAAACTTGTTGCTCTTCAAAATATGCGATGATTTCTTAACTACACTACGATCGATATGCATTATTAATAGTATGCATTGTAGTGTAATGAGCATGCGTCAATCACAAGTTTTCTCGATCAAAGACCAAGTGAAACCTGATTGTGAGTTTCTTAGGATGACCTAAGGCCGAACACGAGGATCTGCAACAATTGTGTTAAATAAAAGTGATCTATTCGACGAAACTAGTGTTTTTTTTTTTTTTGTGCTTTGAAACATGCGATGAACTAAAATTTAGGTTATTGAAAATGTTTTAAGAGTCTCGAATGAAAGAATGAAGAAAGTAATAGACTGGACGTGGAGAAAATATATGGAGAAGATAGAGTTTGGGAGAAGATCATTATCACATTACTAAGCTCCATCGAAGGAATTTATCCCAGCTCATAACTCCTAGTTGTGGCATATCTCTCGGTGGTTAGCCATACTTATCATATCTCTATGATGCGTGAATGAGTGTACCTAAGAGCGCAAGGTTGTTTCTATCTCTAGAAATACTTTTTTATTTCGTCTAATGAGTTCCACAATTGCCTCTTTCTCGAGAAGTTAGTTATAACTACTTGTCTCTATGAGTTATCATAGGCAAGCATTTAAATAACTATACATTAAGCGAATAGGATAACTTCCTTAAACTATTCTTAGTTCACGATAATGACCTTCCCCCGTACCCCGTTAAGTTTAGTGACTCATGGCAAAAATAAAAGTGAAAGAACAGATAGGGAAAGTGATGAAAAATAACATGATGATATTAAGAAAATAATATAGTTGATGAATATAGAATGAATAATGTCTCAAACAAACATGTACTACAACAACGATAATAGTAAAGATGTGAGATGAGTAGTCAGTTGATAGCAATTTCTTGCATTCAACAGATGGTTGCCAAAGCTGCTGGTGTAGTTATGGTCGAACAAAAAGAGAAAGTCCTCTTAGACTATTGCTCCAACGATACTCGATGTTGGTTTGGGTGGAAAGTGAAGGTGGATTGTTCTCTTAAAACTCTTAGGATTTTTTTTGGATCATTGAAAGTTCTCTTCTGTTTTTGGTGTCACGACTCTATTTATAGAACCGTGCACTATTCTTTGATGGTATTCCCACTTTGATCGATCGTCATCATTTGATGCGATAGGTAAGAATGTCAGCACTACACTCATGGTCAACGTTTTAGAAGTTTGATAGAAAATCCACCGTGACAGTTTTAGAGATCTCGAGGCATGTGACCGTTTGCTTGTTCCTTGAAAGATTAATACATGCCGACTTTGCAGGATTAAAGCCTCACGCAGCGGAAAAAAATCAGATCTAACTCTAATTTAATATCAAACAGAGATAGCATTGGAAACCAAACCTAGGCTAAACATAGACATTAAAAAAAGATAAAAAGAATTCATACCTTGTTGAAAAACCTCTGTTGGATATAAATGATACTCCCAAAAAGACTTCACCGGTATACTCTATTGGGTTTTCTGAGGCGGGATAGTGGGATCCCCTCTTCTTGTTTTGGGAGAAAACAGAGAAAATTTCATAGAGAACTATCTATAAAGGAGAAGTTTTTCTTTTTTTCTGTTAAAACCACACACTATAAAGGTGAGAGTCAGAGGGAGAGGGAAAAATAAGGGAGAAGACTCCCTCTCCCCATAAAAACGTAACTCCCCAACGTGGGGAGTTACCTATTTTCCTTCCCTTTTTTTATTTAATTTTATTTATTAAATAAAATAAATAAATCCAATTTATTTTAATTAATTAAATAATAATAAATATATTTAATTTAAATAAATAAATTAAATCAAAATTACTTTATAAAAAAATTAAATTAAATCATTATTAATTAATCAAATTAATTAATAATAATTAAATATCTCATATATTTAATTAAATGTATATTAGAAGCATATTTTAACACACCCCTCTCACATAACTTATAGTTTCAATTCAATTAATTTAATCAAATCATATTTAATTAAATATAATTAAATTAAAATGATTTATTCTCCAATTAATTCATCATTAAATTAAATATCACATATTTAATTTAACCTTATAATTGAATCACATTCAATTATCTTTCTCTCATATAATCTATAGTTTTAATGTGCATTATATTTAACCTATAGTTTTAATATGAAATTAATTAATATTACATTTAATATTTGAAATCCTTCAAATATATAATTCTCTCATAAATTAATTTTTAAATAAAATTCAAAATTAAATTTAGATCATAAAGTTTAATTAAATTATAAACTTTATATTATAATGTATCAACATACATTATATTATTTTTCCTTAGTTAATATGAACAATTCAAATTACTTTAATTTTCTCAATACCTTTTTTTTGAGCTACCAGTGGGACCTAATGGACCTACAAATCAAAAGTTCCAACGATATGAGATTAATTGGCTAAACTCATTAACCGAGTTAATCAATATTCGTTAACTGTGGGTATACTTCACTATATACTTACAGTTGCACTCTTCTTACTGTAGATATATTTATGTGTCCACAGATATAGACCAATAATAGAAAGTTAGTCTTTCACGAGTGTTCGTAACACGAGCTGGGTAAAATTACCGTTTTACCCCTAGGTTACTTCTACATCCTTAAGTACCAATGTTCCTCTAATGAACAACCTGTTTGTGGTCTAACCAATAAACAGAGATCCCTCTCAGGCTAATGAGAGGGCAGGGCCCTATATTCAAGACCCGGAAACCACTTAAGGGAATACTCCATCTGCTTTCCTAAAGCAGGAGAGGAGTGAATATCTTATGAAATTACATTCCCAGTTATCCACTCGGTTTTGTCCTAAAAATAGTGGACTTATTGAGTTAGGGAGCCAACCACTCTTACCCATACAAATCAAAGGACAATCCCTCGTGAACAGGAGTTTATAACTCACTCAGGATTAAGACTAAGTTGCCTAGGTCATCCTAGTGAAATAGAAACCTAACTAGTCAACGGTGTTATAGCTAGGGGTTACTATTTCGTGGTTCGGTCTCATACAAACTCACTGCTTGAGATACCCCACTCACATGTCTCCTACAGAATACGTTGAATCATTGTGTTTGTATCAAATACAAAGTGGGCCGCATTCATAGTGTTACAGGATAAGGTACCCAACCTTATCCCTATACTATAGACGCTTTAGGTTGTATCTTGAACAGTGATCCCCGTATGTCTTCACATACAGCTCAAGACTCATACAACAACCCAAGATGTTAGTTTATAGGATTAAAGTTATTTAGGCATGCTTAACATAATATAAACAATAACACTTTATTGAAAAAACATCAATAATAATTTATTAATGAATAATCAAAAGTTATATTTACTATCTACGAGTTTTAGGGCATAAAACTCAACAGACTCCTTGTGATAATCTGCAAAATAAACACTTTTGGTGAAATATTCTCATGAAATACGGTCAACAGTTACTTTTTAAGTACTTTGGCTCAAACTTGATGTTTAACATGAATGCTAAGCATGATTGACGTATAACCTTCTTTCCTACCTTCATTATTCTAAACGAAAAGGCTGCAATAACTTGTGTTTTCACAAGTTATCACATCCCCAAATTTAGAATAATGCTTGTCCTCAAGCATATCTTATACTAAAGAAATTCATACTTACCCTACACCTTAATGTTGCGTTAATTGACTTCTTAAGATGCGTTTAACTTCTTATAATTCTTTTCATATCAATTATTTCTTTCAAGTCTGGTCACTTCTCTAAAGAAATCTTCTCTTAATCTTGAACTTGACAAACTTTTGCTCAAAAGTCTTTTTCTTATTTCAAATAATTTTATGTCCCTTTTTCTTTTTGAAATGGGTTCGATTACAAAGAAGGATAGTTGCATTTTAGTTATTAAATTGTAAGTAAGGTGTTGAACTTTGTTACACTCTTTGTTTTGACTTGTTCCCACGGGTGTCATGTGAGCATCCAACTACAGTTGTGTTCCAAGTTCAACTCAACTCTTATCTTGGTTGAGTTTAAACTTATGTCAGACAATGGAATTGTCTTTATATATTGTTATTTACATTGTGTTGATCTTGGTGACTTGCTTTCGTTTTGGCTTACCTGCATAGGTCTCATGCAAAGTATCTAACTATAGGCAAGTGCCTTTCTCAACTTGAATCTTATTAAATTGGGTTTTTCTCCCTTGCACTGATAGTAGAGTTATATTCCCTTTGTTATTATTATTATTATTATTATTTTGCAGTTTAAAAAAATGGAATGCATTTGCTCAAACTTCTCCCACCCCAAAATTTTTTAGAATGACAAGTCTTCATTGCATTTAAAGAAAAACGAGAATAACCTTATTAATTTTTTTTTTTTAAAAAAGAAGGTTGAGCAAAAGCATTGAAACGCATCAAAAAACTGCATTTTCTGGTTTTAGAATTTAGTTAGTTTTATACTTAATTTGAAATCTTTGATGCTTTTATTATTTGATTGTAGAGAATTGAGCAATTGGATGAGAACAAGCAATTTTGGAAGATTAATGACCAAAATACCCCCAAGAAGGTTAAAATTTTGACCTAGGGCATTTATTAATAGAGAAAGAGGAAAGAAAATTCGGAAATCGGAGGCAGGGCAGTATTGAACAATCATTGCAATGTTGCCCCGTGATGCTGCAAGGCAGAAAGCTCATGGAAATAGGGCAGCAGCGTTGCGACACTACAATTAGTTGTAACGACCCGAGTTCAAGAGGGGTACATGAATGAACCGATATCACATCCGAATGAGAGGGATCCTGAGGACATGAAAGTATGGTTAAGAAAGGCTTAAAAGAATTAAAAGTTACTACCTATACCAACAAAGTACACCTTCCTTTTCAGTGACTCAATCATAAGAACTCTAAAGTTAAGCGTGCTTAGCTTGGGTCAATCTTATGTTGGGTGACCTCTTGGGAATTTTCCTAGGATGCATGTGAGGGAGGATAAAGCATGTTGAAAGAACCCATGTTGGTTTGTGGGGACAACTCTCACTTCTAAAAGCATTCAAGGCAAGTGAGGATGACGTAGCCAGGTCGCAGGAGACGTAGAGGAATGTCGGTAATGAAATTATCATTAGCATTGCAACACTACATTGTCCAAATATTGCTTCTATGACATATATAACTTCTTGGAAATACCCCAAATCTTTCATGGCAAAGGATTTTCTCAATTGTTTCTTCAACCTGTCAATTCTTGAAATATTCCTGCCAACAATCAACATAAAGCAATAATATAATAAAATCATCATTGAAAATTTTTTGAACTAAAACACAATGATCAAAAGTAGTCTTTTTGTAGCCTTACTCCTCTATAACTGACTCAAACTTCTTATACCATTGCCTTGGTATCTGTTTTGACCCATAAAGACTTTTTTTCAATTTACACACCAGAGCTCTTTGCCTTTCTGCTCAAAACCATCTGGTTGTTCCATGTAGATTTCTTTATCTAAGTCCCCATAAAGAAATGCAGTCTTAACATCCATCTGCTCAACCTCTAAGTCATGACTAGTTGCCAAACCCAAAACTACATGTATAGAAGACGTCTTGATAACTGGAGAAAAAATTTCATCAAAGTCGATACCTTTCTTCTGACTGAACCATTTAACAACCAATTTCGCTTTATAATGTAGATTTAAGGTATGTTTTTCCTGTTTAATTGTAAACCCACTTATTTTCAGTGTAGTTTTTTCTTTAGGCAATTTAACAAGCTCAAAAGTGTGGTTTTCATGTAAAGACTTCATCTCATCTTTCATGGCATCAATCCACCATCTTCAATGGCCTCTTCATAACTCTCAGGCTCTCCTCCATTAGTCAATAACAAATATTCATTAGTTGAATATCTTGTTGACAGACGTTGATCTCTAACAGATCTTCTGAGTGAAACATCTGTAGGAACTTCTATTTCTAACAAATGTTATGAACGTTGTTATCTGCCTCAACTTGTTTAGAACTCTTATATGTATCTACAAACTGATCATTTCGAACCTCATTTTCTATCTATGTAGAAGGTTGTGTCAAAGAAACTGAATTCAAATCAATCAGATCATCGTGCTTAGACTCTGTTTTATTTGTCTTCTCAATGTCTAGTATCGTTTGGTCTTCAACAAACACAATATCTCGACTTTTTAAGAGATTCTTTTGTACTGTATCATATAATCTATAACCGAACTCATCTTGGCCATAACAAAGAAATACACATGGTCCAGTCTTTGCATCAAGCTTCGATCTCTCATCTTAAGGAACATAAACAAAAGCTTTATAGCCAAAGACACATAGGTGATCATAAGATATATTTTTTGGGGTTAGGGTCCCTTAGTTTGTAATTGTAATGTACAAACATTTTATTTATGTAATAAAATATGTGATGTTTTATTTCAAAATTAGTTGCATTAACCACAAACTAATAAACTAACACCCAAGGGTATCTTTATAGCTTAAACATGTATGTGGAGATATATAGGTGGATCATGTTTAAGTGATAACCTAAATGGTCTGTAGAAGATGGATAAGGTTGGATGCCTTATCCTAGTGACACTATGAGTATGACCCGCCTTGTAGATGTTACGATTGTTGTAAAGTACTACAAATGATCTAATCCTGATAATTCATGTGGAGACATGTGAGCAGAGATATTCTATATAAAGGAGTTTGTATAAGACTAAAGCACGAAATGTTTAGTCTTATTATAGAACGTCGTTCATAATAGAGACTTACATTTTACTAGGATGACCATAGGTAACATGACTTGAATCCTGAGTGAGTTGTGAACTTATGCCTATGAAGACGATCCTTTGATTTGTATGGGTGAGAGTGACTAGATCACCGACTCAACAAGCCTACCATTTTAGGGATTCATCCAATTGAGGAGCTGGGAACACAGCTATACAAGAAGAAATTCACTCCTTCCCCAATGTTGGGGTAAATAGATAAATTTTTCCCTTAAAGGCTAATTTTAGGGCTTGAACAATGTGGTACCACACCCTCTTCTGGCACGAAAGGGGTTTAGTCATAGTTGAATTATGATTTATTGTTCATTAGAGGGATCAGTGGTATTTAAAGAATTAGATATAACTACAGGGACAAAATGGTAATTTTGGCCCAACTGTACTTATAAGCAATTTGTGAAGGATCATCGTACTGTTGATTGGTTATATCCAATGAACACATAAATATATCTGTAGTGTGAAGAGTGCAGCTGTCCGTCTTTAGTGAAGTGCCCGACAGTTACAGATGGTGAATAATTTAATTAAAGGAGTTTAATTAATTCTTCACGTACCGTTAGAACTTCAAGCTACAAGTCCATGAGGTCCCCTCTGTAGCTCAACGGAAACTAATGAGAACCAATTTTCGGATTAATTTGAATTGTTCAAATTAATTGAGGGAATTAATTATATGTGATATAATTAATTTAATCTAATTATATATGATATAATTACTATAATGATACATTATAATATAAAGTTTATTTGAGAGGAAATAAATATTTCAATATAATTCAATATTAATTATATGAATTTGATTCAAATAATTAAATTTAATATAAATGAGATTTATATTAAATACCACTGGTGAGAGAATAAAAACTGTAGGTTATACTGTATTTCATATAGAAACTATATGTTATGTATTATATTTGATATGAGATATAGTTTAATATATATTATATGATAAGGTAGTTATCATATATATATATATATATTAAATTGATTTATGAAAATAATTTAATTTAATTTATTTTATTTAAAAAATCATTTTAGGAGGGAATTGTAACTCCATTCCCCTTTTTTCTCTCTAAAATGTGCTAGTAGGGCAGAAGAGAAAGTGCTCTTCTTCTTCTTGGTGTGGTTTTTACACAAGAGATAAATACACAGAAAAGTTCTATGAGAAAATCTGAATATCATCTCTTCCTCTCAACACTCTCAAAACCCTCTCTTCCAAAATAGGTATAGCTCACAAAACTCCTGTCTTCTCATCCAGAGAATACAGAGGAAACATTCGTGGTGGTGTCCTCATTGACGATTAGAGGTTCGAGATTGTTTGTGACAAGATTCAGAGAAGGAATCTCGTGAAGAAGAGTTCTTCAAGGGTAAGGTTTCTCAAACCATTTTTCTTTTCTGTAATCTCTGTTTTAAAGCACGCTGCAATTTTCTTTTAAATGCATAATCTGTATATTTTTTGTTGTTAAATTTATATTGTGTAAATTTTTGGTATTTACTCCGATCCCATGCTTCCGCTCAAGGACCTTCAATGGTTCCTTCAATAACCTTATTTTACCATATTCTGTTCGGAACTTCTGATCCCAAAAGAACACATGGTGTGTTATTCAAAACATGTACAACTATATTCAATGCTTCACCCCAGAACGACTGTGATAACTATGACTTTAAAAGTAAGCATCTTATTCTTTCAACTAGTGTTCTGTTCATTCTCTCAGCTATCCCATGTAACTGAGGAGTCTTAGGAGGTGTCTTTTGATGTCGAATACCTTGATTTCTGCAATACTCATCAAAAGGTCCACAATCCTCACCTCGATTATCAGTCCTAATACACTTCAACTTTCTACCAGTTTCTCTCTCAATAAGGGCATGAAACTATTTAAACACCTGTAACATCTGATATGTAGTATTCAAGATATAGACCCATGTTTTCCTTGAATAATAATCAATAAATGTCACAAAATATGATGCACATCCAAATGTTTTTATTTTCATAGAACCACACACATAAAATGTACCACGTCTAGTACGTTTAGTTTCCTTGAATACTGAGATGACTTAAAAGTAACTCTAGCCTGATTTCCTACCAAATAATGAGGACACTTTTTTAGGGGTGCATTCTTTATATCAGGAAGATGATTTTTCTTGGCTAATATCTTCAAACTCTTCTCACTCATGTGACCGTGTCTTTTATGTCAAAGCTCAACACTTGCTTCATCATTCACTTATTTATATCACAATTAGTAATCTTAGTCTCCATATAATACAGTGAGGAATATTTCTCTCCCTTAGCTACCATTATAGAGCCTTTAATAAGCTTCCATTTACCATTATAGAAGGTATTACAGAAACCTTCATCATCAAGTTTACCTGTAGAAATCAAATTCATGTGAATATCAGGAATGTGCTCCACATTCTTCAAAATCATCTTAGAACCATTCTTGTTCTCCAAGTATACATCTTCGATGCCAACTACTTTTGTTGATCCATCATTACCCATCCTAACATTGCCGAAATCACCAGATGTATAAGATGCAAATAAATCCCTCTTTGATGTAGCATAAATTGAGGCACTACTGTCAATCACCCAACTGCTTTGTTGTGTAGCAATATTTATAACATCACTACTGAATAAGATGTAAAAATCTTCGATGGCTGCAATAATTGTGTCTGCATCACTGTCGTCATCATTCTTCTTTTCCTTGCCTTTATTATTTTTATTGTCCCTTTTAAATTTTTGACAATGCTTCTTTATATGCCCTCATAATGATAATAATGACACTCAACATTTGCAAACCGATCACTCTTACTTTTACTTCTGTATTTATCTGTCGAACCTTTACTTTTACTCCTCCCATTTCTTTCAGTAACAAGAACATTTGATTATGAAGAAGTGCCCTGTGGCTTTCTTCTCATCTCTTTGTTCAGTACACTACTTTTTACTAAGTCCATACTTAGTACACCATTTGGGACTAAGTTCCATAAGGAAGTTCTATATGTCTCCTACGAGTCTGACAATGTACCAATGACCCATAACCCATGTATCTCATCCTCAAACTTAATATTCATCCTAAATAATTGATTAATGATACCTTAGTATGTATTCAAGTGATCTAACATGAGTGCTCCATCTTGATACTTCAATGCCATCATTTGTTTGATAAGATTCATTTTCTTATTACCAGTTTTATGGGCACATAGCAACTCAAGCTTGTTTCATATAGTCCATGCATGAGTTTCTTCACCAATATGGTTTAGAAAATTTTCTTCCACTCATAGTTTCATAATCCCACACACTTTCCTATGACATAATTCCTATTCTTTATCAGTTTTATCATCAGGCTTTTCTTCAGAAAAAACTGAAAGATGCAAATCATTCACATATAAAATATCTTTCATCTTTCTTTTCCAAACTTGATAATTTGACCCATTAAGGGTAAACATCTTAGCTGAACTAGTATCTATATCCAACACAAGGCAAACCCAATTAACTTAACTGACGCTCTGATACCATTTTGTTGGGATAGATACTATATTTTTTGGATCAATTATCCAACTCTTATGTGAATCTAATAGAATACTAATCAACTAGCAACAACAATAATAACTAAGTAAGGACACAAAAAATTTTAACGTGGAAAAACCCCTTAATGTGAGGAGTAAAAACCACGCACCAAAGTCAAAATCTCTATTATAATCAATAAAGGGTTACAATAAGTTCTCCCTAGTCACAACTAGAGGCATACACAGTAAATATCTCAAGATTAACAATCTTAGCAATAAACGGTTGACAAGAATAAAATTAGAAACGTCTCACTTGAAGTGACAACCAATTACCCATGGTACCTGACTGTAGGTAGCTCCAAACGAAATCTTCACTGTTTAGATTGAAGACTCTCGTGTAGGAACACACTGTCAAAATTTCAACTCGATCGGACCATGAATTGATCCCCAAATTGTTGAAAAATGCTGTTGGTCGGATTGAGTTTCTTTTCAATTTCTCTCTACTGCCGTTTTAAATCACTTGAATTTTGTTTTTAAACATAACCTAAAAGCTCAATTGGACCTTATATTGGGCTTTCACTTTAAGTGAAATAACCCAAGAAGGTTCACACTAAGTTGGAAATGAATATTCACAAAGAAATACATATTTACCTTTGAACAACAACAACAACAACAACAACAACAACATTAATGACTATTTTTAAATATAGAAAAATAAACCAAAATATTTACAAGATATAACAACATTTTAGAACTATTAATGATAGGTGCTAATAGAACACTGATAGACTTCTATCAATGATATTGATAGATAATGATAGAAGTCTATCAGTGTTTATCCGCGTCTATCATTGATAGTTCTAAAATTTTGCTATATTTTATAAATATTGTCAACAGTTTTACCATTTGAAATAATTTTCCTAATAATAATAGTAATAATAATAAAAAAAGGATTTTAGGAACTCATCATTATTCCTACCAAATGATTTTTATTTATTTAAATGTCAAATCATTCTAAAATATAAAACTAGCAAATGAAAATCCACTATAATTAAACGATTTAGAAGGTTGACACTAATTAAGCTGCAAACGAAAAACTTAATGACAACTTAATGAAAAATTGATAACACAAGAACCAATAAACCTAATTAGATACCATTGATTTCCATAAGATTAGTCCAACTCATCTCAATTGTTTGATTAAGTAACTATACAAATTAGTAGCCTGGATTGGTAAGATACCAATTTTATTGATCCAGGGCCTCCACAATCCTTCGACCAAATATGCCAAAACCATGATTTTTGGATTTTCCATTTTTTTTTTTGCGCATCTTAAGGTAATTTTTACCGCTTTTTCACAAAACCAACAACAACAAAAAAAAAAAAAAAAAAAAAAAAAAAAAAAAAAAAAAAAAAAACTTAATAAAGTGGTTACAAAATGACTTTTCTTACACTAATTTACCTACACTTCTTGTATAAATTGTGAATTCAACACATATTTATCATGTTTTTACTTAAATTCACTCAAGATAATATAGAATTGGACAATAACCACTTTGCTTTCTCAACAATATTTTAGTTTTATGTAACATCACAAACTCAAGATTTAGATCGGATTTAGCACCTAATTATTCCGACATTTCCTTATATTTCTTGTGACTTGGCTATGTCATCCTTACTTGTCTTGAACTGCTTCCAAGAGTGAAAACTATCCCAGGAGGTCATCGGACATAGAATTGCTCCAAGTTAAACATGCTTAACCATGGAGTTCCTATGATTGAGCTACCAGAAAGGAAGGTGCACCTTATTGGTATAGATAGTAAATTTTAATTCTTTTAAGCATTTCTTCACCATACTTTCATATTCTTAGGATCTCTCTCATTCGGAATTGATCTTGGTTCATTCATATCTCTCTCCAAAATTTGGGGCGCTATATTTTAGAACTAATAAATAATCTTCATGGTTGAATATTATCAATAACCAATATGAGATTTTAATTGCACTCTAACAATTCTACAACAATAACATTTTACACATGTCATCATGGGGATTTCTTAGCACAATAATACCAACAAATAACGAAAACATCCTAGATTAATAATATTATAAGAGCGAAAAATGGGAAAAGAAAGAAAAGACATTGAAAATGCTGGAAATACATGCTTAAAAAACAGACAATGCTGATTATTTAAATTATAGGACAAAGTTTTAATTAGGGTTATGGTTGCAAGAATACAACACGGTTGCTTGGAAGAGAAGAAAATTAAGGAGACCATGCATAATTTGCTGATAAAGATATATATGACCAGCAAATTAAACGCCATTTGCTTGCTCTTTCAAACTAGTAGTTGTAGCCAACTAATTACCAAAGACTGAGAAAACATTTGAAGCTTTAAGTTAACTCCACAAAGGAATATTGCTTTAATTATTTATTAACACTATGTAACTTCACATTGATTAATATAATGTACGGTTTAAAAATATATGTCCTCCAATACAATCATTCTCATTTATTCTATGAAATTTAATAAAATTGATTAAATGTATTTTAACCTATGAGTCCAAGGGTTTGGGAATAACTAGTGTTGGTTTTTCCACTCATATTAACTTCCGTAATATTATTTTCTTCTCTCTAGATTAATATTAATAATTCAAAGTCTATACAATAAAAGGGGTTAATTGGGTTATTTAGATAGGGGTGGTTTTGAAAGTTAATTGGGGAAAAGGGGTGGTTTCCAACTTATTTAGGGAAAAGGGGTAGTTTTTTTTGTCTCCATCCGAATGCACCTCTTGAAGAGACGCACTCGAAAATATTTTATTATTTTTTAGCCCCATACACCACATTTAAAAAAAAATTAAACTGGTCATTCAGGAATATTTTATTTTTTCCCCCATACGCCGCATTAATGCGTCTGTTGAACACGATCGTTTAGTAAATTACTATGTGATCGTGTATAAATTACTAAACGATGGTGTACAATATGTCATTTTAGCACAAATTTATCTAAATGATCACTTAATTATTTATTTGCTTAGTTAAATGTACAACACCAATTGTATTCTACAAATTTAGCACAAATTTATCTAAACGAAAACTAAACGATCGTGTAACAGTTAGGTAAACGATCGCTTAGTATTATCTAAACGATCGATTAACAAAACCTAAGCGATCACTTAGTATTAGCCAAACGATTGCTTTATAAATTAGTACACGATCGCGTAATGAATATCTAAACGATCGCTTAGTCTGAGCTAAACGATCACTTAGTATTATCTAAACGATCGCTTAACAAAACCTAAGCGATCGCTTAGTATTAGCCAAACGATCGCTTTATAAATTAGTACACGATCACGTAATGGATATCTAAACGATCACTTAGTATTAGCTAAACGATCACTTAGTATTATATAAACGATCGCTTAACAAAACCTAAATGAACACTTAGTATTATCTAAACGATCGAATAACAAAACCTAAGCGATCACTTTATAAATTAGTACACGATCACGTAATGGATATCTAAATTTGGCATTTTCCCCCGTTTTAGCATAAAAAATCCCACATTTTACCTTCATTCCACCGTTTTCATCTTCTCATTTCACAAATTTCTCTTCCTTTACCGATTTCATCTTCTCCCTTCACAAATTTCATCCTTCTTCACCGATTCCATCTTCTCCTTCACCGAAACCTTCATTTCATCTTCCTCTTCATCACAGAAGCACTCATTTTATCTTCACCCAAAACAAAATTTCCTTCATTTCTTCCACATCATTTATTTTCAAATACCGATCATTTTCTACCTTCATTTGTTTCAGTGTAGTATTTTATTTGGTAAGTTGATATATTTTTGTTATTTAACTTTGAATTAAGTTTTTGATAATTTTTACTGATTTTTTTAATGTTTATTTTGGTTACAGTGGATATTATTCAAAGTTTTTCTGGTAAGTTTGAATATTTGGTAAGGTGCAAAGTTTTTATGGTAGTGTGCAATATTTTTCTTTTAATAAGTTGATACATTTTTTTATAGTTAATATATATTTTTTATAGTGTGCAATATCTGTAAGTATGTTGATATATTTAATAAGTCGATATATTCTCTGTTGTTGCTTTTCTGGTTGGTATTTGATTGATATTTAGATTTTTTAAATATTACATCGTGGTCTCGAATTATTTATGTTTAAACATATAAAAAATCATTAATAAAAAAAATTTAACGTTCTTAATGGAAAAATAAATAAATCTAAAAATAGATTGAAAGAAAATTTCAACGAATTCTAAAAATAGGTATTTAAATATGTTCTTGATAAAAAAAAATAAATCTTTTTAAATGTAAAATTTATATAAAAATTATATTTAAATAGTGATATTTAAAAAAAAATAGTAATATTACTTTATTTTGTGGAGAAAAGAAAAAAAATATATAAAAAAGTTAATAGTTAAGAGTTCAGAAACATATAAAAAAGTCATTAATAAAAATAATATAATATGTTCCTAATGGCTATTAATGTAAAATTATTAATATGTTCCTAATGTCTATTATTTTAGTAAAAAAAAAATATTACATAGTAAAAAAATATCCATAATTTTGTATTGACTTTTTTTTTTTTTTTTTTTTTTTTTTTTTTTATGTTTTGAAGAAAACTCTACAATCAAGTTTTTTATGTATATAGTTATTTACCATTATTTGGAATGATGTATTCATTACTCTACAATCAAGTTATTTAAAAGGTATGTGTATAGTTATTTACCCATTATTTGGAAGGATGTATTCATTATTGAATATTGATTGTTAATGTTATTGTTAGTAATATTGTGTTGTTGTAAATTTTCTGATGATTAAAGAATAAAGATTCATGTCAATATAAAAGAATATTTATCATTGATTTATGGTCAAATGATGATGCATGTCTTAATATTTTATTTGTTTATTAAAAAGAAATTCCTTTGTTTGTATATATTAAAAAAAAATAGTAATAACACATTAATATTGTTGGCCTAATATATACTTACAAATATTATGATAAATATCAGATTGCATTTGCCAAACTACGATGGACGTTGTGGAATTTTTATGTTATATGCACAGAAACATTGTTAATGGGCCAAACGGGATAGAATATGATAGGCAATCATCTCTTTTTATAGACATGCATCGTCAAGTTGACTTCAACACATAATCGATGGATTATGTGATACATTACCATAAATAGAGATGATGGAGTAGAAGTAATATTTAGATATGGTAGTTATGTAGAGGGATCTACTTTCTATATCCCCATCTCTTTACGAAGTGAGACTGATGTACAGTTCATGATGAGCAACGCTCCATACCCTCTAAATAGAGTTGAACTGTATATATCCCAACTCAGTGTCCCAAGTCCAGCATCAACGAGAGAAGAAGTTGAAACTACTGTTCAGTTGGAAAGCCATGTTGTGGAGGATGAGTAGTGTGATCTAACTATTGCCACACACGACGAAGAAGTTGAAATAGACGATGATGATATTGATCTAGATGAACTACCTGGTCAATTTTATGGCGTAAATGAAGTCCCCGAAACATTTACTGAGATAGACCTGAACGAGATGACCATTGAACCTGATTCGACATCCCTGGGGTCTGATTCACTACTTAATGGGATGATATTCAATTCCAAATTGGATGTAAAAAATGCAATAAAAAACTATTCAATCATTCAACATCAAAATTTTGAAGTCATTGAATCGAAGAAAACAACATGGGATGTTAGGTGTAAGAGATATGGCAATGGGTGCACTTGTGTGTAAGAGATATGTCAGGTGTAAGAGATATGGCAATGGGTGCACTTGTCGTAAAAAACACGGTAAATTTGAAATCACCCAGTACAATGACTCGCATTCTTGTGTGTATGCAAGACTGAGTCAGGATCACAATCAATTGGGCTCAAATCTAATTGCATTTGAGGTAAGCAGCATAGTGCAAAAAAACCGTCAGTTGACACCAAAACATTACAAAATATTATCTTGAAACAGTATGGTTATTCCGTCAGTTACTGGAAAGTGTGGGACGAAAGAAGAAAGACAATTGCGAAGATATTCGAAGATTGGATCGAATCGTACAATTTGCTGCCCAAATGGATGAATATCTTACAAATCACAAACCCCGATACAGTCTTGGCTATTTGACACTTTTGCTATAGCTTAGTGTTGACCATAATGCTCTTTCTTCTCCGTTTTGTTCGTACACGAGTGACCAGCGACACCAACATAGGACTCCGTGCCGATGGCTGAATAACTACGATAGGATTCACCAGATGAACCGGATGATCCAACATAAAAGGCTTTGTTTTACCTTTAGATAGAAGTGGTGGGAACCTGGGTCTGCAGATACCTTGACTCGTACTCAAATGTGGCTTCTCATCGATAGAAAGAGGAAGAACGGAAATTCTTGGTACGCGGATCGTTTCTTCAGTTGGTGGGGCTAAGTTAATAGCTGGCATTTAATAAACAGAGCGATAGACCCCTGAGTAGGATTGGAGGCTAAATGAGGTGGATTGTGATGAAAGACTTGTAATGTTCAATAGCGTGTTTTGGTCGTTTGGACCTGTTATCGAGGGTTTCAAGCATTGCAGGCCACTACTTCAAATTGACAGAACCCATTTGTATGGGAAGTATGAAGGAACATTGTTAATAGCTACCTCAGTAGATGCAAATGGTCACGTCTATCCGGTTGCATACGCCATTGTACCGGAGGAAAATGCTAACTCGTGAGGCTGGTTTTTGAGGAGTTTATGAGATCATGTGGTGCATAGAAGGGAGGGAATGTGTCTAATTTCAGATAGACACAAAAGCATTATATCTGCAGTCAGAAACCCTAGTAACAGTTGGGTTGGAGTACACCACAGATTCTGCTTGCAACATGTGGCAAGTAATTTTAAGACAAGTTAAAAAATAGTTTATTGAAGAGTTTGGTGTATAGTGCAAGATCAAAATTTCAAGTTCGGAAGTTTAATGACTGTATGGCCGAACTTTAAACAGCAAATCCTAATTGCTTACGATATTTTGCTTCCACAGATCCTAAGTAGTGGATACAGTCACATGATGGTGGTCATCGTTATGGATGGCTAACAACGAATGTGGCTGAAAGTACAAATGTTGTTCTGAAAGGAACTAGAAAGCTACCGATTACTGCACTAGTCCAAGCAACATTCTACCGAGCTATTGCTTATTTCGCTGCTCGTCGTGTAGTAATAGAGACCGCCCTTGAATCGGGAGAGTGTTTCACGAGGTAAATTATTCACATCTTAGTTACCCATGTTTTTATACTAACTATCGAGGTATTCTAAGTAATTTTCGTATTTTTCATAGGTATGCGGTAAAGAAAATAAGTCGCTGGGAACAACATGCAACTAAACATTTTGTCAACATATTTGACCATCGAATAGGGTTGTGTGAATTCACTACCTCAATCAACCCAATAACACTAAAGGCTGGAAACACACATTGAGTAAAATTAAGTGAAAGAACATGCACATGCAATAAGTGGCAAAGTTTTGGAATCCTTTGTTCTCACGCTATGGCTGCGTGTAAGACTATTGGGGTAGACTACTTTCACTACATTGAAGACTATTACAAAATTCCCACTTATCTGACATATTATTCACCCCAGTTCGAGCCCATCCCTGATAAAAAATGTTGGTCTGATCCTAACTTCCCGACTATTTATCCAGACGAATCACAAGTTAGGAAGGTTGGCAAACCGAGTACTTCTCGCATGCAAAATGAGATGGATTGGATGGAACGTTACAAGACACGGTGCACAATTTGCAGACAAAAAGGGCATAATAGACGGAATTTTCCCAATCGAACTTGTGATGCGACTTAGTTATTTATTTTTAACTTTTATTGTATTTAATTGATTGTAACTTCATTTACTTATTTATTTTTTTATTAATTGATTGTAACTTCATTTACTTATTTATTCTTTATTAATTGATTGTATTTATACAATGAATGGTGTATTCTTTATTAATTGTCAATGTATTTATTGATTGTATTTATACAACGAAGGGTGTTTTATTTATTAATTGTCATTGTATTTATTGATTGTATTTATACAATGAAGGGTGTATTCGTTATTAACTGACATTATATTTGTTGATTGTAAACACATTGATTTTTACTAAATTTAATATTGTTTTTATGGGATCAGATGAATAGGGATGTTACCACAGGGCCATACATCGACTCGGTTTTGTACTTATAGTGCAACCATAGATCCGAGGCTATTTGGGAAGACGAGCATATCGATGCAATGCATTTTCGGTGAAGAGAGGCTGTTATTCGCAGAAAGGAGAACCCAGACCCTCGTATATTGAACTATCTACGAGCTGTCGGATTCTATGAAGTCTCTTGTATAAAATTTATAGAACTAAACTGACATCTGATAACGATATTAGTGGAACGATGGCGCCAGGAGACACACACTTTCCACATGTTGCATGGAGAGTGTACAATTATACTTCAAGATGTAGCCATCCAATTTGGACTCCCGATTAATGGAAGACCATTGATCGGGTCTCTAAATTATAACTGGGAACAAATTTGTGCCATTCTCTTAAGCGTAACCACGAATGACACCGTTCTTAAGGGAGGTCGTCTAAGCCTGACATGGTTAGCTGATCAATTTAACAACTTTGCCCATCTACCAGACCATGCAGATGAAGAGGACCTACAACGATATGCTCGAGCATATATTCTCACGTTGATTGGAGGATTGGTATTTCCCGACAAATCCAACAGTAGAGTGCACCTGATGTATCTTCCTCTCTTGGTGGATTTTGATGTTGTCAGGACTTACAGTTGGGGCACTGGATGTCTTGCATGGTTGTATAAGCAACTACAAGGGTGCAGTTATAGATGGAAAAGACATTGCATACTCACTTTTATTGCTACAAATTTGGGCATGGGATCGATTTCCTCTTCTAGCGCCTCGACGACTCCATAGATATGAGCATAACTTAGGCGATGGACCACTTGCAGTAAGGTAAGCATATTAACCTCATTATTGTTGTTTTCATTATGAAAATACTAATAGCTAAAATTTAACTTCTAATTGTTTTAGATGGAATGACAACTATTCTGTAGTTAGAGCACCTACGCATGTTCTAGTACAGTATAGGCACATACTTGATACACATATGCCTAACCAGGTAATATTTTATTCATTCATATATGATATATTCATAATGTTTCAATCTTCTGGTAATTCATTTTTTGACACATATTCATATAGATTATTGGGGAGCCATATAATCATCTGATCCAACTATTACCGCTATACTGTCTTGATGGCAATGAGATATGGACATCCAGATGTCCACTCACATGCTTCTTCGTTATGGAGTGGCATCACCCAGATCGTGTGATGCGTCAATTTGGGATGTTGCAACAAATTCCTCAACCTTGCAACATGGACACCTGACTTCATTCACACGATCTAAGGGGCAGGCATGGGCAAGACTGGATTGCATATCTGGCTCCTCAAATTATAATTTGGAAAATCGACACAGTTTGGTTGTTAATGGACCTTCTATTAACAACAGTGTAGGTATCGATCCTGGATATATTGAATGGTATTCCACTGTGAGCAGGCGGTACATAACTAAAGCAGGGGCATTCTATCACTTGTTGGTATGAGTTTATTGTTTACTATGATTGTTTGATTTTATTTCTTCATTGCACACCAAAATAAATTTTAAAGTCATTAACTTGTTATTCAATTCTTTTTCAGACCGAGCTTCCAAATTTGCCAATATCTGCTCAAAGAGCCTTGCGTAGACTCACCTTGATATATCGAGTGCGATATTTCGATTGTGACGTTCCAATGGAAGAACAAGGTGATCCAACAAGACATGCAGATGTTCTTATTCAACCTAATGTTCAGAATGAATATCTAACAACGCCAGTCGATCAGTACACTTCCATGATGTCCTCTCCCCCAACATTTGGTTTTTTTTTCCAACAACCTTCAATATACTAAGCATGGAAGAAGAACAAACTTCACATTTCCATCCAAATATCCATGACCAGTATGTTACATATCGACAACGTAGTGAGGGTATAAACTTTCTAGAGGAAAGTCAACCACCAAGTGTAAGAGGGCGTGGCGATCGTGGACACTATGTCACTCAACATGATCGATCTAGGCGTAATAGAGGGTCTTCTTCCAGTCGTGAATAAAGAACATTGTACATATGATTAAATTTATTAATGAAATTCAATTACGAAAATGCACTTGAAATTGAATTATTTACAATAGTCGAAAGTTAATATCTATATTTTGCATAAGTTTCTAACAACTTTAAACAAAAAAATAATTTGAAATTAAAAATTAGTATCGAGTATATCAAATCAATCATAGCAATTTCTTAATCTCAAAATAGCAATATTACTATCAAATCAATCATAGATATTACTAAGCAATCAGATAGAGAATACTAAGCGATCAGATAGATATTACTAAGCGATCGGAGAGAATACTAAGCGATCAGATAGATATTACTAAGCGATCGGATAGATATTACTAAGCGATCGGAGAGAATACTAAGCGATCGGATAGATATTACTAAGTAATCGGATAGGAATTACTAGGTGATCGGAGAGAATACTAAGCGATCAGATAGATATTACTAAGCGATCGGAAAGAATACTAAGTGATCGTTTGGTTAATACTAAGCGATCGTTTAGATATCCATTACGCGATTGTGTACTAATTTATAAAGCAATCGTTTGGCTAATACTAAGCGATCGCTTAGGTTTTGTTATTCGATCGTTTAGATAATACTAAACGATTGTTTAGGTTTTGTTAAGCGATCGTTTAGAGAATACTAAGCGATCGTTTAGCTAACTGTTCAGCGATCGTTTCGATATCCATTATGCGATCGTTTGGCGAATAATAAGCGATCGTTTAGATAATACTAAACGATCGTTTAGCTAATACTAAGCGATCGTTTGGTTAACTATTAGCGATCCTTTAGATATCCATTACGCGATCGTGTATTAATTTATAAAGCGATCGCTTAGGTTTTGTTATTCGATCGTTTAGATAATACTAAGTGATCGTTTAGGTTTTGTTAAGCGATCGTTTAGATAATACTAAGCGATCGTTTAGCTAATACTAAGCGAACGTTTAGATATCCATTACGCGATCGTGTACTAATTTATAAAGCGATCGTTTGGCTAATACTAAGCGATCGCTTAGGTTTCGTTAAGCAATCGTTTAGATAATACTAAGCGATCATTTACCTAACTGTTACACGATCGTTTAGTTTTCGTTTAGATAAATTAGTGCTAAATTTGTAGAATACAATTAGTGTTGTACATTTAACTAAGTAAATAAATATCTAAGCGACCGTTTAGATAAATTTGTGCTAAAATTACATATTGTACACCATTGTTTAGTAATTTATACACGATCGCATGGTAATTTACTAAATGATTACTAAACGATCGTGTTCAATAGACGCATTAATGCGGCGTATGGGGGAAAAATAATAAAATATTTCCGAATGACCGGTTTAATTTTTTTTTAAATGCAGCGTACGGGGCTAAAAAAAAATATTCCCGAATGCATATCTTCAAGAGGCGCATTCGGATGGGGACAAAAAAACTACCCATTTTCCCTAAATAAGTTGGAAACCACCCATTTTCCCAATTAACTTTCAAAACCACCCCTATCTAATATAACCTGGGTTAATTAGACAGATAATGTAGTTTTTAAAACTAATTAGGGAAAATGGCAGTTTTAAAACTATTTAAGAAAAAAAGGTGGTTTTTTTTTTTAATTTTTATTTTGTCTTTTTGAAAATTAGAGGAAATAGTAAAATTGGGGATGCCTTTTGATTTTTGTCAAAAAATGGAAATAATAAGATTTTTGGCAAAAGCGTGCTATGTACATGACATATTTTTTTAATCCCCAAATTGGCCTTGGTATGGTCGACTAACAGTTCTTTCGAGTACTGTGTAATTGCTATACTGTGTATAAATTCTCAATAGAATTACGGTATAAATGAAATCGTCTATTTGAGACCGTGTATCAACTCTCAATAGAAATACAACATAAATGAAATCATCAGTTAGATTTCAATCTAACGGATTCAAGAGATAAATGTGTCAGATTTTTCTCCCATTTTAAAATTTAAATGGGCAGTTTCATATCTCTTTTGATTTGATTTAACTACATTTAGAAAATATTCAAAATTAATCTATCTTTAATTTGTTTATCACCATTTTAATTTTAATTTATAATATATCTTTAGATTTACATTATTTTATTCATTTTTTTATTATTTTAAATTCGGATTATTTTTTTTTTATTTTGATTAGTATTTTACTTAATATTTTACACATATTATCATCTAACACACTATGTATTTCATTTAAAATTTATCATTTTTTGTATTTTTTTAATCATCTTTTATTTATTATCATCTTATTATATTATTCTATCAATAATTTGTCTTTTTGACAAACAAATAAGTATTCGCTCTTGCAATCTTGCTGTTTTTGCATGACTATACAACTAGTTAGGCTTCTTTTGTAGATTTTGTGGTTGATTGGGTTATAAATAAAGTGTAATTGTTGAAGCTTAAATGAAAATGGAATTATGAATACAGTGTAATTGTAGATAAATGACATCCCTTCCTGATTTTTCTCCCTTGAATTATATTTGAATTTATATTTTATTATCAAATTAGATTTAACTACTTATCGATTTAATTATAATAAACAAAAACATCTTGATTTTTCTCTCCAATTTATATTTGAATTTATCTTTTATTATCAAATTTGATTTTATCTAACTAACTTTCGATTTATTTAATATTTGTTACAAATTCAATTGTATCTAAATATTTTTTGTTTAATTATTTTATACATCTTGTTCTCAAACTAATTTGATTTTTTTTTTTTTTTTCATATTTTCGATGTTTTCAATTTTTCATATAGAAACACATAAAATTGGCTTGTTGTACTTAAAAACAAATACATAAATTGGAATTAAACTTTAAATGTTTGAAAGATGTGTGTATATATATATATATATATATATATTTATATTGTTGGGTTTTATGTCCTAAAACTCGTGGTTTGTAAACAATAGAACTTATTCTGAAAATTTAATAAAGTTGTCATTGAATATATTGTTGTTTTAGAAATTCAATAAACCTAAGTCCCTTGACTTTTATATGAGTACTTGAACTTTATGTGAAGACATACAAGTGGATCAGGTTCGAGTAAATAGTCAAAATGATCTATAGTATATGAATAAGGTTGGGTACCTTATTATGGTAACACTATTGGATGTGGCCTACTCTATAGTTGTTACAAAGAGTTTTAAAGTGCTACAAACGAAGTGATCCTAATTCATTCATGTTGGGATATGAGGAGTGAGGGTGTCCTGTGCAAATGAGTTTTGTGCAAGATCGGACCACGAAACCAGTCACTCTTACTTTATAACGTTGTTTAGTGTTTAAGACTGACTATTTCAAAGCGATAACCTAGGTAACTTAACCTTAATCCTGAGCTAACTATGAACTCTTATTTGTTCGGCATTATCCTTTGATCTGCAAATGGTGAGAGTGGACCAATTGCCTCTGCTCGATAAGCTTACCATTTTGGAGATAAGAACGGATGAATAGCTGGGAACATAGGGTGCAAGAGGAAATTCACTCCTACCCGATTAGGGTTAGAAGAGAGGCTGTTCCCTTCAAGTGCTGATTCTGGGTCTTGAACAAGAGGTTTCACCTTCTCATTGGCCTGAGAGGGATTCAATTTTTTGATTGGATCACAAATCAATTGTTCATAAGGGGATTAGTGGAACTTAAAGAACAAGAGGTAATTTCGGGGTAAAACAGAGATTCGACCCAACCGTTATTACGAGCAACCTGTGAAGGGTTAACTTACTAATCATGGTTACATTGAGTGGACATAATATATCTACAGTGAGGGGAGTTCAACTATGAGCTTTAGTGGAATCACCCATTATTTAATGAATGAGGGTTATATCGGTCTAATGAGTTTAGCTGATTAATCTTGGATTGTTGGAGTCCATGATCTATAGGTCCGCGATGTCCCCCTAATAACTCGTAAATGAATTAGCTCTAGAATAGCGTGATAAGTTAATTTGAAGTGTTCAAATTAGAATTAAATGAATTTGGAGAAATAATATTTAAATATGATTTAAATATTTGAAGATGGAATTATGTTAAAATTAATTTAATATTTGATATTAAATTAATTAGAATTATTTAAATTGTTTAAATAATTATTTATTAATTTTATTAAGAAAATTAATTTTATAAAATTAATAATATTTTCAGTTTTATTAAATAAAATTGATTTATGAAATCAATTTTGATAAAATTGAAAAAGAAAAGAAAATCATATAGTTAGAAAAATGAGTTTTTCCATTGTCTTCTTCCTACTAGCTCACAAACAATCCACCTTAATGATGTATGTAATTTTGATGCGTTATGATGTGAGTTGTGGTGATGTGGGATATGCGGTGATCATGCAAGTTTTCCTAACAAGACCCAAGTATAAGCCTTATTAGGTTTCCTGGTAAGTCTAGGGTCGAACATAGGGACTACTAAGTAAGTATGCGACAGTCACTTTGATTCTCTTGCGGTAGTAAAAATAAATGAGTTGGATGGTGTTTTGGTTAAGATTTTTTCTATTCGACGGAGTTGAACGTAGAGTTGATGAAATCGAGAGTTACAATGAGTATGCGATGAAGGGGTTGAGAAGGGGTTTAGCTAGCATTTTCTAAGATTGTGCACAAGTTATGCGATCATGCTATACACAAATAACAGCACGTCATCTCTCAATGCAGAATGCCATAATTCCTATTTCTAGGACGCATGCGATATATACGAAAAAGTCGATAGGACTTATGTCTAAGCCTATATTCTTGTCTATGCGATGATGAATGATGCACATATAAAACAAGGTGACCGCATACAATCATTCCTATTTCTAGGGTGCGTGTGATGTGTAAATAGAAATAGAACTTATGTCTAAGTTTCTATTTCTTGCTTATGCGATTCTAATCTGACTCTCTCAAGCCTAGATTCTAATCTGACTCTCTCAGGTCTAGATTCTATCTTTAGACTATTCTCTCAAGTATCTCTAAAGGGTGAATGACGCATACATAAGACAAGATGATCGCATAAAATGTAAATATTAAGTCATGCTAGCTAAGTACTTCTTAACCCATTCAGAAATTTAGCCACTCATGCAAAGTATGGAGAGGTTGAATATAGATTGAAATGAGATTTCCATTTGAATAAAGTACTAAATACAAAGTATCAAATGGATTTGAGAGATAAGAAGCCCGGTAAGCAATGTCTTACTTCCCGTGGCCTTTTACACTGCTTTTTTTCACTCCAACTCTGTTCCAGATGTATATTCTTGCTCTCGCAAGTGTTGGCCCTCTTTCCTTTGTAACGCTTTCCGGCAGTCTCTCGATCTGTCTGGGAATGATCTCTCGACTTCCTCGTCTCATTGCTCGTTTTTGTCCTCTAAGTATAAGTATGAGTATGTACGTGAACAAACTAACGACTCTCTCTCTTGTTAACTTCTTTTACAATAGTGGCCTTCGGTATTTATAGAGCTCAAGGTGAAGTAGCCTTTCTTGCTAATGATTGTAATGATGGGCGATCATTAATTCCCCTACTCTGATGTGCCGATTAATGGTCACTGAAAGTTGAGTGTACTTGCTACAGTGTGGCTTTAACGGCTTGTCAACTAAATTCGGATTCGACCGTTATTAGCTTTCCGTCCCATCGTGATTTATTGTGCTATCACCTTGATGAGTAGTCTTTATGTGGCCACCTTTTTAAGAAACTTCTCACGATCGCATACGATCGCATGACTTGCAATCGCAATCTTCAAGTGCGCTGATGCCTTATTCCTTTAGATCGAAATTTTACTTGCACCATCATATTTTTCCTGCACAAAATAAGTAAATTAATTGCTTTTATGTGATGGGTGCATGCGATCGCAATTCCTTTCAGTTTAGCGTTTTTGGACATGATATTACTTATTTTACCATCGCATTCTCTCATTGTTTTACTTATTTGAGTTGTAATAACTTGTATTTCTACCAGTTATCACTTAACTCTTCATTAACTCCAAGTATGAGCTGCATCTCATGCAGCAAATCTCTTTGCATGAATGTCTGCAATATATTGAAGAGATTGAAGTATTTTGAAGAAAAGGCAACCGAACAATTTTCACAGATAGTAATATATAATTTTTCTATTTTCTGAAGAGATTGGAGTGACTGCAATATATTCGTTTTGCTATTTTTATAATTTTGAAACCCCTTTGTCATTTTTCCAAATGCAACTTTTATTTCATTAATGAAATATAATATCCCTCTTTTTTTTGGAAAATTTTCACAGATAATAAAAATGTCAAACTATTTAAAAAAATAGCAAAAAAAAAAAAAAAATTTGATAGACACGGATAGACTTCTGTAAGTCTCTATCAAAGAAAACTAAAATTTTACTATTTTGTGTAAATAATATTCCTTATTTTTCTATTTTTTTTTTTGAAAATTTCCCTTTTCTTATTGTTATTTTATTATATTGTATTGCATGTTTCTTCCCATGTTTTTGTAGTAAAACTAAATTAAAATTTCAAAATAATACTTATTTAAATACTTTATTCGTAAAATAATAAAGTATTATATATAAAAAAAATATCACTATTTTTATTATAGATTAAATTACAAATTTAGATCATAGAGTTTTCATACTCTTTCAAATGACATGTTTAGGACTTTAAAAACAATATAATTTGAAGACTACGCTATTGGTTGGAGTAGTTGCCAGTGGTGGTCTTCTCTGCAATTAGTGTTCAAAGTTAGTCGGCAGGGTGATCATCAAAGGTTGAGGTTAGAGTTAAATAATCTTTGAGATTAATAATTTTGAGGATTGTTCTAAAGTTAAACCCTTTTAAGCCTATTTTAAAAAATACAATGTTTTAATTGCAAATTATAATCTTGTCCCTCCAGTTTATAATTATAATTTATGCGATATGATCAGATAAAATCATCCTAATTAGTCCTATAGACTATTTAGATTTTTTTGAAAAAAAATGTAATTTAAATAAATAATGACAAATATAGAGTAAATTTCAAATTATTCTAAAAAAAATATGATAGGTAGATTGTGGACACAGTTACACGGTTTTCTTATATCGTGTACCACATTCACGAGTTAATAAATGAAGTGTGAACCTTGTACACGATTTACATGACGTGAGTTTGTCATAATTTAAAATATAAAAAATATTTTAAATAATATTTCCTAATTTGGCTTATTTCGTACATGTAATTGAACAATAATTTCAAATAAGAAAAAAATTTGTCAAATTGAATTTGTCGAAATTTTTAAAATTACAAGGATTAAATTATAACTTTTCCTAATCCAAACAACCCGAACAATTGAGTTGAGTCTTTTATCCCAGCCCAACCCAATTCACGAATACCCCTATACAATATAATAAAATGACAATAAAAAAGAGGGATATTATACTTCATTAAAAAATAAAAGGAAATGAGCATTCAAAGCGTCAACTCCTTCACGCTGTGTGGGTCCCAGTCCATATAGAATGCATTCTTACAAAATATCTACTTTTCTTTTTTCAAAAGTATTGTAATTAAAGTGTAGGTGGGAAAATCGAACCTCTAATCTTGAGGTTGATAGTACGGGTACTAT
This sequence comes from Benincasa hispida, assembly GCF_027475165.1. Lineage (NCBI taxonomy): Eukaryota > Viridiplantae > Streptophyta > Magnoliopsida > Cucurbitales > Cucurbitaceae > Benincasa > Benincasa hispida. The sequence goes on along the minus strand of NC_143489.1, from coordinate 82,968,122 downwards.
GCCAATTGAATTGCTTTTGTTGACAAAAACACCTATTTTTTCTAAATAGTTTCCAAACTACCATTTTTTTTCTAATTACTCTCAAAATCTACATTCTCTCTCCAATTAACCAAATAAAAGGGAGTGCTAAAAGTTAACGTATATTAAAAGACATTATTGATCCAACAAATTATTGGGTTAAACTTGTGAGAATTTAGAACATAGTACGTGATTATACAGGAAGTCTTAATTAATTAAGTTATAAAGCCCTAAGCATGTCATTTGGTTTTTCATTAATGCTGTTTTTTTTTTTTTTTGGAACATACTTCTATTGTTAATTCCTGTATTTGGTTTCATGATTCAAATTAATATTGGAGAAAAACAACTTGAAAAGGGGCTTTTGAGATATATTGAATTTATCTTAGGTAATATAAGATATGATTATGGTGAAATCAAGGTTTATGGTCAAATCTGGTTGGCACCTTAGCTTGTTTTCTCTCATCGTACCGTCAATAGAACGCCTCATCAAGCATCTGATATGTTCTTGCCTTTAGCTAAAGAATATTTTAAGAAAATGATGAGTATTTAAAATATTTAGTAATAACCCTATTACTAAAGTTAGACTATGCAATCACATGCAAATATGAACTAAATGTTTTTAACATAGTGGGACCTATAACTTTGTTTTTCTGGTTCTCGCTCTATTTTCTTTCTCCTAGATGTGTATCAATTATATATACATAAGTTTAATGTACAACAATTTCACGATAACCCTAAATATGGGCATGGTGTTAGATATATTTAAATAATAATATGTTTAATTAAAGTATGAGCTATGTATGTGGATTAATAATTTATCACATTGGGTTATTTTATTAGATCGAGCCATATTATGTGATTTAAATAATTAAGGCTCTAGATTCCAAATTGAGTATGGACTTAATGGGTAGAAGTCTATTCCTAGTTAATTAGAGCTTAATGAGAACCACAATTGAAAGACCTTAGGCTATGATCTCCACTATACTAAAACAATAAGCAATCAATCTTTCATCTCATCCAGAGAAAGATCCCACTTAGGGCATTCAGAGTTTTTGGTTGAGGAAGACAATAGCCATTTAGAGCCATTATCAATTCGGAGTCAATTCGGAGTCAATTTGGAGTCATTATCAATTCGTTAATAGAATCTGGTATGTGTATATATTCTTGAGAATTTGGCATGAATAATCCTAGGGTTTATCTATTCAATATAGGTATAAAGTAATTATGCTAACAAGTGGTATCATAGCATGCATTTCATGTTGGATTGTTAGTTTTATGCATTTTCCATTAGTATTGTCGATTAAATTTTGGTTTCATTAAAGAATTTAAAGAATTAAAAAAAAAAAGGTTGGCTTACTATAACAACGTTGTAAATCTCACTCAGTAGGTTGGAAATCTCTATAGTCATTTTTTTTTCTTCGATAATATGTGTTCTTGCAACCCATGTTCTTATCTGTGGTATTTGGTAGACCCATCACTGATTATGAATGATGTGCTAGTGGTGGATTAAAGTGAATTTTTTTTGTTGATCATCTTGATTGAACGTGGTTTCCTAAAGTTAAAAAAAAAAACCTTAGTTCTATTATTGTCAAAATTGAGGATGTTCAGTTCAACATTCTTAACAAAAGTCCACCAGTGCGATGAAATCCATTGGAAAAGATTAAAGACTAATTGAAGGAGTTGGGTCTCTTTCCGCTGCAAATTTTGCCTATCAAGACTTTCGATTAATGACCAACTGGAGTTGCCATCGGATGAAGGTATTGGTCAATTACTGATTAAAGTCTTGCCGTCGGTTCTTGGTTTTGATTATCAATTTTTGTTATTTTTTAATTCTTAATGGACGACTTTATGAATTCAGTTTTAAATTTGATTAATAATGAAAAAGTTAATGTTGCCGTTGTTTTTTTTATAACTGAAAAGTTATGTTAACACTTAATTGACCAATATGAGTTTCTAAAACTCAATTGTGATTGATAATTTTGGACACCGATGGTTTTTTTAAAAAAAAAAACTGATTAAATTCAATGAATTTATTTTTTTAATAATTTGACAATATTGAATTTGTCAACTATTTTGGATTAATTGCTAATTGAATTTCTTGTCCGTGTTTCTAAGTTTTTTTTATTAATAATTTGGTAAAAATCTTGAGAAGGATTCTTAGTTCTTGATTGATAAGTTTGTGAATTAAAATCTACAATTTGATTGTTTTGGTGATATTCACATGTTTATGTTGCTTTAATTGTATTAGGTGTATGCAATTATTAATTGAATTTTGGTAAAGACTATTTGGTGTTCTTCCTCATTTATTTTTGTACAATCTTATTATTATATTATCGTGACTTATATTTTAGATTGAATTGGTAAAAAATAATATGTTACCAAAGTAGCCTCTATTATCTAGATCGGTTTAATTTTGAATATAAGATGTGCATATTCATAAATTTATGCGGATAATTATCGGCCCAAAAGAAGATAATTATTTGGCCAAATTGTGGGTATGCATGTGGTAATGAGTATATGACAATTATAAGGATTGCTCATGTGAAAATAGTCAGTCTAAAGAAAGATTATTTTTTGACAGAGTTTATTGTCAGTTTTGTCCAAAGGCTGGACATAAATGTTGTGCTAGGTATCTTGTTAAAGGGGCCCACCACATATGTGAAATTATTTTATTATATTTTAATTGGGAGCATATGTTTTGTGGTTTATTGTTTCATTTGGTCTTACTCAAATATCGAAAATTCGAGTTCAATCCCTAAGTTGAATGGATCAAACTTCAAGATTTGGAAGGAAAACCTAGAGATACTTCTTAGGTGTATGGATTTGGACCTTGCATTAAGGACCAATAAACCTACTTTTGCTGAGGGAACAACTAAATACGACTAATATAGAGAAGTGGGAACGGTCAAATCGCATGTATGATGATCATTATGCACTCCATTCCAGAGTCTTTTCGGGGCCCTATCACGGAAAATGAAAATGTCAATAAGTTCCTTACTCAAATTGAGAAATATTTTGCTAAAAATGAAAAAAAGGGAAGCAAGTAGTCTTTTGACTTCTTTAACTTCTATAAGGTATAAGGGCAATGGAAACATAAGAGAGTACATTATGAAAATGTCCAATCTCGTAGGTAAATTAATGGCACTTGATATCGAGATAAATGAAAATTTAATCGTACATCTGGTACTTATCACTCTTCTTGTCTAATTCACAAAGATAAGCTATAATACTCAGAAGGATAAATAGAGTATTAATGAGCTTATCTCACAATGTGTGCAAGAAGAAGATAGGATTAAGAGATAAAGGACAAAAATGCTCATTTGACAACAAGCTCTCGTGATAAGAAGAAAAAGAAATTTGTGGATGCTGCAGAGGGGACATCTCAGCAGAATAAAAATAAAAAACAAGCTACTGAAAATCTTTGTTTTTTTTTTAACAAAATGAAAGGTCACTTCAAGAAAGATTGTCCCAAGTACGTCAAGTGGCGTGTAAAGAAAGGTAAACTTCTTACTTTGGTTTGTTCTAAAGGTAATTTAGCTTTTGTACCTACAGATACTTGGTGGATAGATTTTGGTGCTACTACTCACATAAGTATATCAATGCAGGGTTGCCTGTGGAGCCGGTTGCCAAGTGATGTTGAAAGGTTCATCTATGTGAGCGATGAAAAAGCAGTTTCAGTTGAAGCAATTGGAAATTTTAGATTACTTTTAAAAACTGGTTGTTATTTGGATATGAATGAGACTTTTGTTGTACCATCATTTAGACGGAATTTAGTTTCTATTTCCATTTGAACAAATTTGGTTTTTCTTGTTCTTTTGGAAATAATAAAGTTAGTTTTTTTCAAGATTCTAAGCTTATTGGTACCGGTTCTTTAATTGATAGTCTATATATGCTTGATTATTTTACTTCATTTAACAAGATCTTGCTATCTAATTCATATGGTACAAAGCGTAAATTAAATGAGAATTCCGCTATGTTATGACACAAACATTTAGGACACATCTCTAAATAGAGAATTCAGAGACTTATGTTAGATAGAATTCTTGATTCCCTTGATTTAAGTAACTTCGACATTTTTGTGGATTGTATTAAGGAAAAACAGACAAACATAAGAAAATTAGGTGCCAACAGATGCTTAGACGTCTTAGAACTAATACATACAGACATTTGTGGTCCATTCCCTATGGCTTCTTGAAATGAACAACAATATTTTATAACGTTCATAATGATGGAAAAGTCAACATGCGCAACGGAAATAAGAATCGATTTTACTCTAATTGCCCAAAATAAACATGTAACCCTAAAAGAATTAATTAGGGTTATTTTGAAATAATACTTTTGAAGCTCCCGAAACTTGTCTATCTCCACCGAAACACGAATGGACCACCACTAGAGCTGACCTATTATTCTCTGGACTTAGAACCGGGTTGTGGGACCCGATGGAAGAAGAACCCGAGAGAGAGAAAAAGAGATGGAAAAAGTATAGTGAAATTGGTTTGGGTTTGGTTTTTTTTTTTCTACCCAATTTTAAAAACTAATTTTGCAAATTCTCCAAAATTCTTTAATCCAAAAACACAAGCCCATATTTATAGAAAAGGGCCATGCAAAATTGCATGAAAAAACTTCACAAAAACCTAACACCTAGAATCTACTATCTAAATGGGCTTAATGTCTCCACTATAAGCCAATACCTAGCCCACTATTTTGTTAGTGAAATTATCCAACAAAAGGTTGGATTTTCCCACTAACTTTAGTCAAAGGGCAAAATAGTCATTTAGTCAAAGTAAAACTTAGGTGCCAACAGATGCTTAGATGTCTTAGAATGAATACATATCGATATTTGTGGTTCATTCCCTACAACTTCTTGGAATGGACAACAATATTTTATTACATTCATAGAAGACTATTCAAGATATGGGTACCTATATTTAATTCATGAGAAGTATCAATCTTGGACGTTTTCAAGTCTTTCAAAGCTGAAGTTGAACTTCAACTTGGAAAGAAAATTAAGGCTGTCAAATCTGATCGTGGTGGTAAATATTATGGTAGATATAATGGATCAGGTGAACAACATCCAGGGCCCTTTGCCAAATACCTAGAGGAATGTGGAATCGTCCCGCAATACACTATGCCGGGCAAATCTAACATGAATTGTGTAGCGGAAAGGCGAAATAGAACACTCAAGGATATGGTAAGAAGTATGATTAGTCATTCTCCTCTACCAGAATCCCTCTGGGGTGAGGCACTAAAGACTGCAACATATATCCTTAATAGGGTACCTAGAAAGCAGTAGCTAAAACTTCTTATGAGCTATGGATAGGAAAGAAGCCTAGTATTAGGCATTTTTACATCTGAGGTTGTCCAGCTGATGCTAGGCCTTACAGGCCCAATGAAAGAAAATTGGACTTGAGAACTATTAGCAACTATTTTGTTGGGTATTCTGAGTGCTCTCGGGGTTTCAAGTTTTATGATCCTACTTCTAGATCATTGTTTGAGACAGGAAATTCTAGATTCTTTGAGGATGTTGAGTTTATGTAGGGAGGGAGGGGGAGGGGGGTATAACAGAAGGAAAGTTGTCTTTGAAGAGGAATTCATTTCTTTTCCTAATGTAGTTATAGATGATGTTCAGGCTCCAATTCCTGACATCACTATTGAACCAATTATAGATCAAGACAAAATTGAAGTCCCCATTGTTGAACTCGAGATTCGAACTCAACAACCTTAAGAAATGCCACTAAGGAAATCTACTAGAGAGAGAATAAGTGCAGTTCCAGATGATTATATTGTGTTTCTTCAAAAACATCAGGATGATATGGGCATAATGGTAGAAGATCCAATCAACTTCCAACAAGCTCTACAAAGTTCGAACTCTCAAAAGTGTACAAATTCTATGGAAAAGGAAATAACATCCATGAAAGACAATGACGTCTGGGAACTTGTTGAATTGCCATCAATAGTGAAACTCATAGGTTGTAAATGGATATTTAAAACCAAAAGGGATTCACATGGCAATATCGAACGATATAAGACTCGTCTTGTTGCAAAAGGTTTTACTTAAAAGGAAGGTATTGATTACAAAGAGACATTTTCTCCGGTTTCATTGAAAGACTCTTTAAGGGTAATCATGACACTGGTAGCTCATTTGATTTAGTGCTACACCAGATGGATGTAAAAAACTGTATTTCTCAACGAGAACATTGATGAGACGATTAATATGGTGCAACCAGAAAACTTTGTGTCTGGTAATTCAAATTGAAGAAATCTATCTATAATCTCAAGCAAGCATCTCGTCAATGGAAATTCCATAAAGTTATAACCTCCTTTGGTTTTGAGGTGAATATAGTGGCAGATTGTGTATATCATAAGTTCAGTGCAAGTAAACCAATCTTTCTGGTGTTATATGTTTATGACATACTCATAGTAAGTAATAGTGTAGGTTTATTGCATAATACTAAGAGATTTCTCAAAAGAAATTTTGAGAAGAAGGATCTTAGTGATGCTTCTTTTGTATTAGGAATTTAAATATTGTGAGATCGTTCTTAAGGTATTTTGAGATTGTCATAAAAGAATTACATTGAAAATATTTTGAGTATATTTGACATGAAAGATTATGCACCAGGAGATACCCTGGTTGCTAAAGGTGATAAATTTCATTTAGGTCAATGCCCCAAGACCACACTCGAGACTAAGGAGATGTAGAAGGTTCCCTATGCATCGGTTGTTGGAAATCTAATGTACACTCAAGTGCGTACGCGCCCAGACATTGCGTTCATAGTTGGAGTGTTAGGCAGATATTTGAGCAACCCGAAGATGGATCATTGGAAAGCAGCCAAACAAGATATAAGGTATTTATAGAGAACAAAAGATTATATGCTCACTTATCGGAGATTAGAAGTTTTGGAGATCATTAGGTATTCTGATTTCGATTATGTGGGATGCCAAAACACTTTGTGATCCACTTCAGGCTATATCTTCAAGTTGGCTGGAGGAGCTTTATCTTGGAAAAGTGTTAAACAAACACTTATGGCTTCTTATACTATGGTTGCAGAGTTTATAGCATGTTATGAGGCAACCAATTGTAGAATATGGTTACGAAATTTTGTCACTAGGCTGCGGATAATGGTTGGCATAAAAAGACCACTGAAATTATTTTGTGACAATAAGTCGGCAGTAGTGTATTCCAACAACAGAAGCAATACGAAGTCAAAACATTTATACGTAAAGTTTCTGGTTGTTAAAGAAAGAGTTCAGAATGGTCAAATTTCGATAGAACATATAGGAACAAACTCTATGGTGGTAGATCCATTGAAAAAAAGGTTTATCACCTAAAGTTTTTCATGAGCATGTTGCTCGCATGGGTGTCAGTCACTATTATAATTCCATAGTTTAGTGAGAGTTTGTTATTAAAGATATTCTTTGACCTTTAATTTTTTTTTTTATTTTTTATATAGAATAAAGTTGACAGTTTAAGTTTTATTATCTGAAATTGTTTATTATGCATGAGGTTTTGCAAATGTGGTTTTGCATAAAGTTTTAAGAATGATCTCACTAAGGAATTTGGACCAGTTGGAAACAGGCATGATCTATATCACTTTGCATGTAGTTTCCATGCTATCCATCCATACTTGACCTATGTTATTGAATGTTTTGGAATTGGTGAAGGAAGGTTTAGTTACGAGGGTTGTGACAAAAGCCGCCTTGATTCTGTGCTAATATAGGAGATGGACTAGATTGAACTAACGAGGAATTCTATTATTGAAATAACATGTTTATGCGCGCTTAAGGTTTATGTGATTTAATTATATCAAGCACACAGATATAGCCCAAGTGGGAGATTGTTAGATATATTTCAATAATAATATGTTTACTAAAGTATGGGCTATGTATGTAGATTAATAATTTATCACATTGGGTTATTTTATTATATTGGGCTATATTATGTGATCTAATTAACTAAGGCCCTAGATTCCTAATTGAGGATGGACTTAATGGGTAGAAGCCCAATCCTAGTTAATTAGGGTTTAATGGGAACCAACTGGTACATAAAGAGACATTAGGCTATGATCCCCAGTATACCAAAACAATAAGCAATCAATCTTTCTTGAATCCCATATAGAGAAAATCCCATTTAAGGCATTTGAAGTTTTTGGTTGAGGAAGACAATAGCCATTTAGAGCCATTATCAATTCAGAGTCAATTTGGAGTCATTATCAATTCGTCAATGGAATTTGGTACGTATATAGTCTTGACAATTTGGCATTAATGATCTAGGGTTTATCTATTCAATATAGATACAAAATAATGATGCTAATACATGCATCAATTTCATACATGGGGCACATCAATTACATACACACAAAAATCTAAATATATCAATTTTATGTAACGTTTAGCTGCTGGATAGAGAGAGAATTAAGTGTGAATGATAATTTAAATTGTATTTGAACTATGCATGCTAGTGATAGTGTGATGACAAAAATTGCAAATGAAGGGTCTTATTACTATTCTTTTGTAAATTAAACGCAAGAGATTGAATTAATGTAAAGGGTTAGATTAAATCAAGCTTGAGAGAGGACTGCTATTACATCGGTTGGTTTCTGTTAATTAATTGGTCATGCAAATCCATACATGAATCCACACTCTAGAGACTTTTATACATTGAATTTTGTTGCAACATTAGTTTAAGATTAGATTTAAGAACTTAATAATTTTTTTAATTGTCTTTATAAAATTAGTGAGCATTGGTGATAACTAAGAAGAATTGTATTTCAATCTCCTTGTAGACGATACTTGATCGTTGACCATTTTATTTATTACAACTCGATGTGTGTGCTTGTACTTATCAAATGTCAATAATAGATTCCATAATAAATCATATAAAAGTCACATGCTCAACATAAATCTCAAGTAACAATTTTATTGGCGATGGCAAAAATATCAACCAATAAATTTTTTACCTTACACTAAGACGTTCTAGTAGTTGTGTCACTTATCTTGCTGAACTCCAATTAATGTCGAAGAGAATTAGTTCCTGTAGAGAAAACTTGAATCAGACCCTAAACTTGTGGCTTGACTCGAAACCATTCCCAAATTTCGAATAATAATTTCAACCAAAAAGTTGCTACACCAAACTTAATCCCATTGGTTACCACCTCAAAAACCTTCAAATCGCCAACCCAAGATCCAGAATCTGACGATGGCGTGGAGCACGTATCTTGTGGCAACAACGGAGTGGTGTGCTGGATTGGGCAACGTAGACTTGCACGGCAATGATGAACGTGAACGACAGACGAAAGATGGCATGTATGAGGGCGGTCAGCGCAACTGACGTGGTTGAGCTGTGCAGTGACGAATGTGAGAGTGAGAGATAGAAGAAAGAGAGTTTTTTTTATTACAACAATGGCAAGGTAGGGGATGGATCCTCTTATCTTTAAGGAGGAAGACCATGTTAATTAATGTTAACTTAAGTTCACATTGGCTGAAGAAAGAGAGGTTAAAAAAGAGGCCTCCACATATAATTATGTTCTTGAAAATTCTAATACTCTTTTTAAAACTCAAAGTATTATAATTTTTTTTAATACCCTGTTAGGGAATACGCCCTAGACATTATGGTCCACTTTAATATTACAGAGATGAATGGTGGTGTCATAGATGAAAAAAGTCAAGTTAGTATGATCATGGAATCTCTTTCAAAGAGTTTCCTAACTTTTCATACAAATGCTGTAATGAATAAGATTGATTATAATTTGACCACTCTCTTAAATGAACTCCAGAATTATCAATCTTTAATTAAAAATAAAGAAGGGGAAGTAGATGTTGTTTCCCAAATGAATTTTTTGAAGGGATATACATCAGGTAAGAAACCTTCAGAAAAGAAGTCTGGTCCTTCAAAGGATAAAAGTATCCAAATGAAGAAGAAAGGGAAAGGAAAGAAGAAAGCTCCTGCCAAGAAAAGCAAGAACAAGGTTGCAAAAGAAAAATGTTTCTATTGTAACAAAGATGGGCATTGGAAACGAAATTGCCCAAAATACAGTGCGAAAAAGAAAGCTGAGAAGGAAAACCAAGGTAAATCCCATTTACTAGTAGTTCCTGGAAGCAGCTATCAAAAAAGGAAATGAGTTTCAAGGTGGGAACAGGTGAAGTTATTTCAACTGAAGCAGTGGGAGACATCAAGTTATGTTTTGGAGATTCCTACATTTTATTAGAAAATGTATATTATGTACCTAAGATGAAAATGAACTTAATCTCTGTATCTTGTTTATTGGAACATATATATAAAGTAACTTTTGATATAAATGAAGTATTCATTAGTTTAAGAGGTGTTCAAATATGCTCTACTAAACTTGAAAATAACTAGGAATGAATCATGTCACTCGGAATTCTAGAGAGTGAATCTTCTCTTTTAGATGTGTTAAAACCATCTGATGCAAAAGCTATTTTAAATATAGAGATGTTTAAAACAGCTGAAACTCAAAATAAGAAACAAAAGATTTCTCCTAACGCCTATCTTTGGCACTTAAGACTTGGTCACATAAATCTCAATAGGATTGAGAGATTAGTAAAGAATGAAAATCTAAATCAGTTAGAAGACAAATCTTTACTTCCATGTGAATCATGCCTAGAGGGAAAAATGACTAAAAGATATTTTTTAGGAAAAGGTCTTAGAACCAAATAACCCCTAGAACTTATACATTCAGATCTTTGTGGTCCGATGAATGTCCAAGCTCGATGAGGATTTGAGTATTTCATCAGTTTTATTGATGATTATTCTAGATATGGCTTTGTTTACCTAATGCGTTATACGTATGAAACTATTGAAAAATTCAAAGAATACAAGACGAATGTTGAGAACCTATTAGGTAAAAGAACTAAAACACTCTGATCAGATTGAGGTGGTGAGTATATGAATTTAAAATTCCAGAACTATTTAGTAGAATATGAAATTTATTTCCAACTCACTGCACTTGGTACACCACAACAGAACGGTGTAGCAGAAAGGAGAAATCGAAACCTGTTAGACATGGTTCATTCAATGGTGAGTTATGCCTTGTTACCTCAGTCCTTTTAGGGGTATGTAGTGTAGGTTGTCGTATATATTCTGAACATGGTTCCCTAAAAAAGTGTTTCAGAAACACCGTATGAGTTATGGAGAGGACGTAAAGGTAGTTTAAGTCACTTCAGAATCTGGGAATGTCCGACACACATGTTGGT